>NW_009713001.1:5295-5714 GCF_000703405.1 Apaloderma vittatum | reverse complement strand
GGCAGGGACTCTGCTGCCTGCCAGGGTCAGCGCGGGGAGCTCCCCTTGGTGCTGGGGTAGAAGATATGGGGGGAAGGAGGCACCTTGGCAGCACAGGAAGGGTGTTTCTGCTGTTGAGAGGCTGCAGTGAGATACAGGGACACTTAGAACTCCACATCACCCCACAGCAATTGCAGAGAGTCCTTTTGAAGGACATCAAAGCAGCGTTTAACTGAGAGAGATGGAATGTCTGCTTTCAGTTTTTCCCTCTTGGGTGGCTGAGTGGGGAGGGGGAGATGGGAAATGATTTATTTGCTTGTGAGACATTGATACCTCAGTTCTTATTAGCACTTGTCTGAGTTGCTTACCAGTCACCGCCCCCCCATAGCTGCCCCTGGGCAGTGCCTGGCTGCTGCCCGGAGGGGTCTGCAGGGCAGAGC
>NW_009713001.1:3212-5102 GCF_000703405.1 Apaloderma vittatum | reverse complement strand
TCTGGGCAGGGAGCTGACTCTCTCTGGACAACATCCCATCTGCAGGAATTCCAAGTGTTGGCTTGGTCTATTCTGCTGCGCTTGGAGCTGCCCCCAGAAAGGGGACTCTGTCCATCACCGCTGCACCTCTGGGCTGGGATAGATTTCAGAGATCCGCCCTTTGAAACAGAGATCCCCTGCTCTCCTCAGAGTACAGCTCTTTGTCTTATTTTAAAGGGTGATTTTTTTGTGAAGTCCTCTGCAAGGCAGCACAAGGGGAAGAGCAGGGCAGATGGGAGTGAGACTGATGGACACTGCAGCTCTCCTGGATCTGCTCTGAGTCACAGAGAGTGGAGCCCTTTTGCCTGTCCTGGAATATTCAGACATCAAAATGGGGATTTCTACCCCTAAAAAAACAGTCATGAAAAGTGATGGGGGAAAATAGGCACAAACTGAATTGCTTTTAGAACACACGAATTCTCTCCTCTGCACCCCAAACTATCAAGATTCAGGAGTGAAGAAACTGAAATTTGCTGTTGAAGGTGAATTACACCTGACATACCTTGTGGATGTCAGAGCTGTCACGATCCAGCTCGACGTATCCCCTGCACAGAGCAAAGATGAATCCTCACAGCACACGCAGCCAGCACGAAAACAGAGAAAGGAAATGCATTTTCACTGGCAGAGATTTCTATCTAAAAATGGATTTGTTTTACTCAGAGGAGGGTGCATTACTTTTAACCTGTGCTTTCCTTCTTAGGACAGAACTTTCATGACAAGAAACTGAATAAATGTCCAACGGCAGCTCCATCAGCCAGTTCCTCCTCCTGGCATTTGCAGACACGCGGCAGCTGCAGCTCTTGCACTTCTGGCTCTTCCTGGGCATCTACCTGGCTGCCCTCCTGGGCAATGGCCTCATCATCACCACCATCGCCTGGCACCACCACCTCCACACCCCCATGTACTTCTTCATCCTCAACCTCTCTGTTCTGGACCTAGGCTCCATCTCCACCACTGTCCCCAAGTCCATGAGCAACTCCTTTTGGGACCACAGGGCCATCTCCTACAAAGGATGTGTGGCCCAGCTATACTTTTTTGTCTTCTTCATGTCAGCAGAGTATTTTCTCCTCACTGTCATGGCCTATGACCGCTACGTGGCCATCTGCCAACCCCTGCACTACGGGACCCTCCTGGGCACCAGAGCTTGTGTCCACATGGCAGCAGCTGCCTGGGCCAGTGGGTTTTTCTATTCTCTCCTGCACACAGTCAATACATTTTCACTGCCCCTCTGCCAGGGCAATGCAGTGAACACACGAATGGGACAGTTCTTCTGTGAAATCCCTCAAATCCTCAAGCTCTCCTGCTCATATTCCTACCTCAGGGAAGTTGGGCTGATTGTGTTTGGTGTCTGTTTAGCATTTGGGTGTTTTATTTTCATGGTGGTGTCCTATGTTCAGATCTTCCGTTCTGTGCTGAGGATCCCCTTGCAGCAGGGACGACACAAAGCCTTCTCCACGTGCCTCCCTCACCTGGCCGTGGTCTCCCTCTTTCTCAACACCTCTTTTTTTGCCTACCTGAAGCCCCCCTCCATCTCTTTCCCATTGCTGGACCTCGTCATGTCAGTTCTGTACTCAGTGGTGCCTCCAGCAGTGAATCCCCTCATCTACAGCCTGAGGAACCAGGAGC
Source organism: Apaloderma vittatum (assembly GCF_000703405.1). Lineage (NCBI taxonomy): Eukaryota > Metazoa > Chordata > Aves > Trogoniformes > Trogonidae > Apaloderma > Apaloderma vittatum. Next base: position 3,437 of record NW_009713001.1, on the reverse strand, counting down.
TCAAGGATGCCCTACGGAGACTGGTCACTGGATGTTTTACTGAAGCAATAAACCTCTTGATTTCTTCTGCACAGCATTCATAATGGAACTCTGTCCTGGTTTGAACTAATTAGAATTAATTCTGTTCATTGATTTTTACTTCTCCCTTTCTGAAGGGAACAGCGTGTCTGTGCAGACGGTGCCTGCTGCTGGATGGAGAACGCTGGTGTCTGCCGGCCCTGCCAG
>NW_009713001.1:0-2706 GCF_000703405.1 Apaloderma vittatum | reverse complement strand
CTGTCTCCTGGAATGACCGAAGCCATTGCTGGGTCTTGTGGGCAACGCTGGGGTGCTGGGAAGTAAAAGGATCACAAGGAAATGAAAAGTCACAGCTGCAGTGAGGAACAGCCAGGACAGATGACCAATAAGAGTATTCCATTCCACACACATTATATTCAGTATAAAGTGATGGAACATGAGTGTTAAACTGTCTTCCCCCATGCAGCACCCAAGGATGTCTGTGTCTGATCTCCTGCCTGTGATCCCAATCCCAAGTTCCTGAATCCAGCCTCTCTGCCAGGTTCCCCTCTGTTGCTGAGCCTGGGTCTGCCCCGGTGCCACCGGCTCTGCAGTACCAGTGGGGATTGAATTCGGGGGCTGTGTGTGTGTGTGTGTCAGATTCAAGATCGGATTTGTATATATATTTGTATATATTTGTATATATTTCTATACATTTGTATATAGCTAGGTATTTTTATTATTTCCTTATTATTTCTATTATTGCTTTATTAAAGCTGTTTTCATTTTCTTTTCCAATCTGTAACTCTCTCTGCCTTATTCCATTTCTCTTCATGTTTTTAAGAGGGAGAGAGATTAGAGAACATTTTTCAGCACTGAGTGACTTGCCCAGCCCTGACACTCAACAAACTCATTGCAGGCCCAGTCTGCCTTCTCAGGGTTTTGGAGATGATGGTGTCAAAGTTTTTTATTTGGTTTTGAGATAACATTGTGCGCAATGAACTCTTACTATTCCCTTCACTTCTAATTCACTGTCTACCTGTTGAATTTCATCCATACGCTGTGTAAAATAATAAAAAAAAATTCTCTGTGTATTTAAATAAATTAAAGGGCCTTACAAATTCTTATTTGTCTGAGATCCTTCCTCTGAGACCTTTGTCAAGCTTCAGGGCAGTTTGCATGTGCAGAGGTGGAGGGAGGAGGGGAAGAAAGTCCTGGTGCAGCAGCAGGGCCAGGGAGCATCAGTGCTTGGTGTCTGCAGAGCTGCTGTCCCAGCTCAGGGGCTGTGGGGAGCATGGGAAGGGGTGCTGGAATGTCTGGCTGGGCAAGCAAAGACATGCTGACCTTGGGGTAAGGCTCTGTGTGGAGATGAGATGTCCTGGCAGAAGAGAAGGGCATCATATGTGTGCAGGTGAGGCACAGCAAGAGAAGCTGTGGGTGCCAGCTCGGGGCAGACTGCTCTGTCCCTGGGGCAGCAGGAGGGGCTCGAGGGGCCCCGGGGACAGTTCCCTCATCTCATCCTGGGCAGCAAGTTCGGCAGCTGGGGCAGCTGACTGCCTGGGACGGGCAGCACCAGCTGAATGAACATTCTCACACCTGGATGTTTAGGGACATTAAAGACACAGCGTTATGGACAGAGTGGTGGCAATGCAAGCACAGGGGAGGTTCAGTGCTTCTTTTCCCTCAGTTAATACAGCTTGTCAAGATTCAGAGTTTAGGAGGATAGAAATGACAGTGACATTTTATTGAAAGTGTTTGTCCTGGTTTGAGAGCTCCAGAAAAGTATTTCAACAGTATTAGAAAATTTCAGCTGGTAAAAACATGTTGTGCTTTTTTTTTTCTTTCTTCTTTTCTTTTTTTCTTTTTTTAAAATGTACTGAGTGCAGTTCCCAGGTTTTCAGGTTGGTCTCCCAGGTCTGACCATAAGTACCCAGCTCAAACCTCTAGAGGTGTATCTGAGGTACTTGGCATGACTAGTAAAGGGCCATTTCCTCTGTTGGTCCAGACTTATGGCCGCACCAGTAGCAGAGCCCCAGGACCCCATGGTTTTACCCGTAGGTGCTTTGGACCACCTTCTCTCTCCAGCAATCAGCTCCCAGGGCCTCTAGACTCTCTGGTCTCTGGTCCAGACTTAAGGTCTTTCTGATACTCGGCTCCCAGATCCCGTATCCTACTCACTACCTACCCTGGCTGGATGTTCACTAACATGAGCTACTATGACTTGTGGTCCTCACCCCGGGGCCAGTCTCTCACATCACAGCTCCCTATGCACAAAGAGCAGAGATTCGCTCAGGAAATTGTTAAATGGAGTTTAACAAGGATGCAGGACAGGCTGGGGTGATCAGATGTAGGGCACTACCAGGCAAGAGTTCTTACCAGCAACGTCTTCAGATGTGACTGGTCATTTTTAGCCCTATTTTATCCTCAGTCAACCTTGATTCCCCCCTTTCCCTGCCTTTGGTCCTTTCCTAGAAATCCCACAGTACGTCTTCAAGTGATGAAAACCAGTATAGAGGTGACACTCTGGGACATGGTTTAGTGCTCCTGGTCCAGTTGGGTAGACGCTTGGACTAGATGATCTTAGAAGTCTTCTCCAATCTTAATGGTTCTATGATTCTATGACTCTATGACTCTAGGATAATGTGAAATAAGAACCAGCTTCATCAATCCACTTTCAAGGAGACAAAGAGCATGAGTATGCGATTGCATTTCTTGATAATCTTCATGATCGCTTCAGTAAGAGGAAGCTCTGGGACCTTAAAGGGGAGCATCGAGGGATAACCAGGCAGAGCAGAGTGTGTCTCTGTGGCTGAGGTTTCAGCAAGGGGTCACTCTCCAAGGATGGGTTTTTTAAGGAAGCAGGGAGGGTGAGCTATGTGTGCATACTATGAACTGATTTCTATTATCAGCTGTGTGGCATCATCAAGATCTGTGTTCAGATGGAGGATCCAGGAAACTACAGGCCTGTCAGTTTGATGTCGATCC
>NW_009713000.1:5390-5789 GCF_000703405.1 Apaloderma vittatum | reverse complement strand
ATACAAGTTGCTTCCTCTCAGGCATCAGTGGTAGACAACTGCCTTGTCCAATGAGAGAAAGAGATAAAACCAACTGGGGGCTTTTCACACTTCCCTCTATCTCCACCACAGGCTGTCCTATGGTGTACCACACCTGCTCCTCTTCCTCTGCAGACTTTACATGCACCCTGCTACCACAACCTGCTCTCACCTGAGTATCTTTTTTCTCTACTGATATCTCTCTGTCCTCCCTGGATGCTCCTTGACACACAAAGCCTTGGGCTGCTCCAGTCTCCCTCTGGGTGACTTGATCCATCCCAGCACTGCCCTTTGGGGGACATTTCTTGGTGTCCAGGCTGAAACTTCCCAGCTGCACTTCGTGGCGTTACCTCTTTCTCATGCTGGATTATAGTGCAGAGA
>NW_009713000.1:5028-5368 GCF_000703405.1 Apaloderma vittatum | reverse complement strand
CCAGCCCTCTCAGGCTGCTCCTATCCTGCCTAGAACTGGCCCAAAATACTGCAGGTTCCTCAGGTTTCTCAAGATCCTAATGGGCTGAAGCTCCATTTGGTCATCTTTTAATATTTGTCTCATCTTACTCAATCTGACTGGGGTGTCTCTCACAAGAGAAGAGCACGAGGCATTGCCAAGGACTAGAGATACCCTCTCCTGGAGAAACTGTGGGGTCCTGGAGATGTGGCACTGAGAAGGCCCCATGTCTGGACCCACAGGGTAAGTTGACTCTTCTGGTAAAGGGTGGCAGAAGAACATGGAACTCTGCCTGGGGATGGGTGAGGAGGCCCTGAGAGCT
>NW_009713000.1:2590-4043 GCF_000703405.1 Apaloderma vittatum | reverse complement strand
GATCCAGGCCAGGATGCCATTGTCCTTCTTAGCCACTTGGGCACACTGCTGAATCACAGAATCACAGAAGAGTTTTGGCTGGAAGAGACCTTGAAGATCATCGAGTCCAGCCTTTGTCCCAGTCTTATCAACCTACTAAACTATGACCCCCAATGCAACATCTACCAGTCTCTTAAACACTTTCAGTGATGGTGACTCAACTCCCTCACCGGGCAGCCTGTTCCAATGACTGACAACCCTTTCAGCAAAGAAATTCTTCCTAATATCTAACCTGAACCTCCCCTTGTGCAATATAAATCCATTTCCTCTTGTCCTATCACTCTCCGCTAGGTAGAATAGACCAATTCCCACTTCTCTGCAACCTCCCTTCAGTTAGTTGTAGAGAGCAATGAGGTCTCCCCTCAATCGCCTCTTCTCTAGGCTAAGCATCCCCAGATCCCTCAGCCTTTCCTCATGCGACTTGTGTTCTAAGCCCTTTACCAGCTTGCTAGCCCACCTCTGTACTCTCTCCAGTACCTCAATGTCCTCTTGTAGTGAGGGGCCCGAAACCGCACATAGGAAGGTGAGGCCTCACCAAAGCTGAGTACAGGGGCATGATCACCTTCCTGCTCCTGCTGACAGCACCATTCCTGATCCAGGCCTTTGGCCCTCTTGGCCACCTGAGCACACTGCTGGCTCATATTCAGCCAGCCATCTATTAACATCCACAGGACCCTCTCTGCCTGGCAAACCTCCAGCCACTCTTCCTCAAGACTGTAGCGTTGCTGGTGATTGTTGTGGCCCAAGTGCAGGACCTGGCATTTAACCTTAATGAATTTTATTGAGTTGGCCTTGACCCAGCGATCCAGCCTATTCAGATCCCTCTGGAGAGCTTCCCTACCCTCAAGCTCATCAACACTCCCACCAAGATTCGTGTCATCTCGTAACTTACGGTGTACTCAATTCCCTTATCCAGTTCATGGAACAAGTTTTTAAACAGGAGCCAGTACTGAGCCCTGAGGAACACCACTCATGGTTGGTGACCAACTGGATTGAACTCCCTTGGACTGAACTACCATTCTCTGGGCCCGGTCATCCAAACAGCTTTTCATCCAGTGAAAGGTCCACCCATCCAGCCCCCCAACAAAAGCCGTGAGCAGCCAGTTTTTCCAGAAGAATACTGTAGGAAATAGTGTTGAAGGTTTGACTAATTTCCAGAGAAACATCCACAGCCTTTCCCTCAGCCACCAAGTGCATCACGTTGTCATAGAAGGTCAATTGTGTACAACCTCTTTTTATTAATTCCATGCTGCCTAGGCTGGATGAACTGATTGTCCTCTATGTGTCACATGATGGCACTCAAAATGATCTGCTCCATAACCATCCTCAGCACTGAGGTCGCACTAACAGCCCTGTAGATCGCTGGATCCTCCCTCTGGACCTTCTTGTAGATGAGTGTCACATGTGCTGTTGA
>NW_009713000.1:0-2327 GCF_000703405.1 Apaloderma vittatum | reverse complement strand
TCCCCCAGTGGGATCCATGGATCATCCCATGGCTTTATGTTTCAAGGAACGGCCAGTGAGTGTACGGGGATATCAGGATGGGTCTAGAAATGCTGTTGGGGGAGCTGAGGTGGGAAAGTAAGAAGGGAGACAACAGCCTGAGGAGACAGATTTGCAGGCATGGCCGGAGAAAGAACACCTGCAGGAGAGATGATCAAGGTCTCTGGCAAGTCTGAAAGGCCCAACAGCACCCAGGGCTTTGTCCTCTTGGACATAGCAGCTGCCTCGACCACCAGGGCTCAAGGAGATGAAGCTTTCTGCTGAAGCTCCCAGAATATATCTTGCCAGGGCCTGGGGGTCAGGTCTTGGCCTTTGTGCTTCATCCAGGAAGCCAAAATTTTTTCTCAGCATTACAGCCCCCTGCACAGTGCCTGGGCCTGCCTGCAATCATGGCCTCCACTGAGCTGCTCTAACAAGTCCCTGGGGAGCCTTTGTCAGTAACGAGCCTCAGAGGGACTGATTAATACTTCCAGGTAATTGGAGTTTTTCTTCTGACTCGGACTTCTTGAGAGGTTTCTTCAGTCTTCTGTGAGTACCTGTGAGGTTCCTGTAATGGGCCTCAAATGCACTCTGGAGCTAGTTATCTCCTTGTAGCTTTCTTCAAGACTTGTACAGATAATTAACTCAATTTTAAAATCTAGTTAAGGTGGAAATGTACATTAAAATAATTTCTTTCTTTTAAAGGGAGTATTTAATATTTTTCATTTTAGAGAAGAGGTTATAGCAGCATCCTCCAAATGACAATGCTCCAAAGTGTCTCCTCACAAGGTCTAGGCTAGTAGGAGAATCTGTACCCTTGATGTGTGACCCTGTATGGACAACCTTGCTCTTCATTCCCCCAACCCCAGCCACTTCTGTCATTGCTCCCCTGGCACTTCCATCACAGCCCTTACATCAGACTTCTCCCCTGATCTCTGCAGCTGGATGTCACAGTTCCATTGCACCATTTCCCACCCTTGGTCCTCGGAGAACTGGCCCCACACAGGCTCAGCAGAGCCCTTCCTCCTTGTAAGCAATGAAAAGCAAAGCACAATAGAGGTTAATAAACAATTAAACACACTCTGCACAAGCACATGCTCTGTACAATCTGCCCCTAATGAGGCTGCCTTTCTACACGGATTAATCTTATGAGCAGTGTTTTAAGGAGGTAGATACAAGCAGGTGGATATAAAGTTAATGAAAGAATTTGCTAAGGAGATCAAGAGTCTATTGTAACATAGGCTTTTGACCCCTGAGGTTGAAAGCAGCAGTATAGGTGACATACATCTGAAAGAACAAAAATTGGAGATAATGGGAAGTGCATTTGCCTAGAAAGTCTGCTGAAAACATGATTTTAGAGACTGTCATTATAGCCTGGACAATGGAAAATACATAAAGGATTAGAGAAGTCAAGTATGTGGTATCACAGTCAAAGTATTGGTAATGATGTTACAATACCAGGAGTTAATTTAATATTAATTTTTCAGTGGAGTTCCATCCATAAGGATTCATGTAATTATTTCATAACTGAAAAGGAGTTGACAACTAATTAATTTTATTCATATTAAGTCTAACTGATTAACTTGAAGTTAAAAATCGCAACATATCCATCAATGTATATCCGTCCATCATATATGCATCAACATGCATATATGAGAGAATAGACATGAAAGAATTATTGCTTTCATTTCTGTCCTGGATCGTACATATGAGTAATAAATATGAATGCAATTATTTATATTTTTATGTCGGTATTTATATTATTAATGTTTTTCCTAAATACTGTGAAAATAACAATAACATTCCTGCAAAATTGAAACTAAAAGAATAATAAAATTAGATCTGATTTCCTAGTAATTATTAGTATATAAAATAAATGTAGTAAAGATTGACTCTAGAATGTGAGCAAATAATTAGTGTCTGGCTAAATGAATTGATTTTAAGGCCCAGAGAAGAGAGTCCCCCCATTCCCCTATCAGTGTTTTGGGTAGGCCAGGTGTACCGACTTAAGGCAGGTGGGAGGCCAGGTCTAGTGTTTGCAAGAGTAGGGTGGGAGGCCAGGTCTAGCGATGTCAAAAAAATGAGCTGGGAGACCAGGTCTACCCGTGGTCTTAGCCAGGAAGCCAGGTTTAACTGCCCAGGAATGGGCTGGGACACCAGATCTCCACAGGTCTGTGCAAGGAGGCCACATCTACCTCCGAATTTGGACAGGGAAGCCCCCTGGGTGCCAGAGTGTCAGAGCACCAACCGTTGACTGCCAGTGGCTGCTGGACATTACGCTGCAAGTTGCCCTGGGCTTCAGCTTTACC
>NW_009712999.1:0-968 GCF_000703405.1 Apaloderma vittatum | reverse complement strand
ATCTGTTTTCATGCACTTTTTTCTCACGTGAAAAGACAGGATGGAGAGGTAGTTAAACATGTATGTCCTATGTGCTGCCTGTATTGTAAAATTAAATTATGTAGTCTGTACTTGGCATAAGGACTGGTGTTGTTCAACATTTGATTTAACTCTGAGCTTGTGAAAACCTATATGCGCTATGTGATTTTGTTCATTATTCTCAACTGTAAGACTGAACTTTTGCTCTTGCGGATATGTTGATCCCATGACACTGACTATCTTAAAGATAAGCTTGGAGTTTGAATTTAATACTCTGTGGGATAATCATGGGGCAAATCTATCTTCTTCATACTTGTTCTTTCCTACTGAGAAGATGAAACCAGATATATTCAAGATACATTTAAGCGAAGCTTTCTAGCCAGCTGTTTACGGATGATCTCCGACACTAGCAAACTGTCAAGTTTAAAAGGGCTAACAATGCATGAGATAGGGAAGAGAAAGCTTTGTGCTTTAGATCCTTGCTGTCAGTGGTGAGGCTGTAGGAGACCAGTGTTTAACTGCTGTTTTGAGTCAGTTCTGATGTCTGTCTGGAGATGTCATGCAAGTTAGATTAACTCTGCAGATTTATGCCAGGTTAGAGATACAGTCAGTAATAATTGTCTTCTAGTGCACTTTCACGAAAAACTCAACAGTGCATCACACCTAAATAGGTGGAATCGACTGTTGTCTAGTATGCAAAAGCATCCGAAGTATGCAAGCCTTTCCCTAAGAATAGGCATTTCTGTGGTGTTGTTTTTTTTTCTTTTTTTGTCTGTTTATTTTAAATCGTTGCCATCTAAATAGGTGGAATCGACTGTTGTCTAATATGCAAAAGCATCCAAAGGATGCAAGCCTTTCCCTAAGAATAGGCATTTCTGTGGTGTTTTTTTTGGTCTTTTTTTGTCTGTTTATTTTAAACCGTTGCCATTAATAGGTCTCTTTCATGTCTG
>NW_009712998.1:0-3343 GCF_000703405.1 Apaloderma vittatum | reverse complement strand
GTGCCTACTAACCTCAACTGTTCTGTGGTTCTATGAGAAAGCTCTTCTAGGGTGCGGGACTCTACGTTTTGGGTGCATGAGCTCTTCAAACTGATCTTACCTGGGCAGGTGATCTGTTTTGTTCTCTGGAAAGCGCCCGGTGTACGGTGTGTGCATCCACTGAAAGGAATTACCTGGTGGACAGAGTTGGAAGTTTATTTGGAACATTGAGTCTCTAGTCTAAATAAGAGAAGAAATCAAATTCAAGATAGAACCATAGAGTCGGTTGGATTGGAAGAAACCTTCAACATCATCTTGTTCTAACCCCCCTGCCATGGGCAGGGACACCTCCCACCAGACCAGGTTGTTCCCAGCCCCGTCCAACCTGGCCTTGAACCCTTCCAGGGAAAGGGCTTCCACAACTTCTTCCAGTGTCTCACCACCTTTGCATGTAGGTGCTTTTCAATATTTGCTGTTAACGCAATAAACAATCCAGATAAGGGCTTAATTGTGCTTTTCTTAGTGAATTACTCGAGACCCGTCTGTGCAAATAAAGGTGATGAGAACGATCAAGGGCGTAAGAGCTGGCTTCTCCACAGACAGAGAAGTTGGAGGGCGATGGTGGTGGTGGGGAATGTTCCTGGAACCAGGGAAACCTCACACCTGTATCAAAAATAGTGGTTTTAGCAGGAGCAGGGAAATGATTGTCCCCTTGTAGTCTGTACAGGTGAGGCCACAGCTTGAGTCCTGTGTCCAGTTTTGGGTGTCGTGGTATAAGAAAGGCATCCAGGGGCTGGAGTGGGTCTGGAAAAGAGGAAAAAAGGGGTCTAGAGAACATGCCTTATGAAGAGCATCTGAGGAAGCTGAGATTGTTCAGTCTGGAATTGGCCTCTTCTCCGAAGTAACAAGCAATAGGACGAGAAAAAATGATCTCAAGTTGCACCAGGGGAGGTTTAGATTAGGTGTTAGGAAAAAATGTCTTTACTGAACAAGTGATGAGGCACTGGAACAGGCTGCCCAGGGCAATGATGGAGTCGCCATCCCTGGAGATGTTTAAAAAACGTGTGGACTTGGCACTTGGGGATATAGTTCAGCGGTCACGGCAACGTTGGGTTGGTGGCTGGACTAGATGATCTTAGAGGTCTTTTCCAACCTTCATGATTCTATGAGTTAGTAGGAGATGCGTCAGCGTGGGCGAGAGGACTTCTTTTAGAGCGAGTAGTGAACTTCTAGATGTTTATTGCCACAGGTGATGGATGCCTACCAGGAGGTTCAACGTGGAGTTTTTTGGAGTGGGAACAGGCGTGGGGATGTCTGCTCAAACCTTGCGGTGACTGGGATCAGTGCAAGGGGATGGAGATGGTGACCAAGCCAAGCTTAAAGAGCATCTTGTGACGCCACCGTTGGAAAAGGATGGGGCTGGCAGGACCGCCGGTGTGGCCAGGCGGATCGAATCCCATCTTCACCAGTACGCTAGTGAAATCCATAATAATTTGGATGTGCCGGGTTTATCCAGCCCCCAAGTTAGCATTCAAGTGGCCGTCTTGGCATTTCTTAGGTTTATTTCTTGTTTCCGTTTCTGTGAAGAACACGAACACGTTTAAGAGGCCACGTGGATACTTGAGTTAACGATTTCCAAAATAGACCGAGCCAGGGGTGACCCTCAGAATCTGCACGAGCCAGAAGGATGCTTGGGTTGAAAAAAATATTTAGTGTATCAGGTGATGTGTACGTCTCTGAGGGCTTCGATTGCTGCTTCTCTCTGTTTCTTAGGCTAAAGTTACCAGGGGAATGAAGCAGGATTTTGGGGCTGATTTCCTCTTTTCTTCTTCCTTCAGGATTTCATAAATTTCTAAGTTGATGCTGTTTAAGCGTGGTTTGTGGTCTCCTCACAGTTACACATCTGGCAGCAGTTTTTCCTCCGCTGATTCCTCCTGAGTAGTCCGAGGACCACAAGTAGCATCCCGAGGAGGTGTGCCTTCACACTGGTTGTGCCTTCACACTGGTTGTGCCTTCACACTGGTTGTGCCTTCAAATTAGAAGTGAAGTTTCATGTCGCGCTCTCTGAGAACGACTGCGTTAACTTCTTGGGGCTGAATTGTGGGACAACGGGGTCTCTCATCTCGACATCTAAGATCTGATGAAACTGGACACGGTCAAGGCAGAAAAGAAATAATGGTAAAAAAGGGATATGCTTAAAAATGAGGTTACCTTTAAAATAAGACAATTACTTACGCTTCGTTCGGCTGTTGACCAGTAAGAACGGAGTTAAAGGTTCTACCTGTTTCTGTAGTCACGTTACATTCCTTCATTTTTTTCATTGTCGCTTTAGTGCGACGATTTTCACAATTGTTTAATTATCTCATCCCACCCAATTGCTCTGTATTTTAAAATACAAACTAAACAAACAGGAGACCAAACCCCAAATCCCTCATTTTAAAACAACAAAAAAATACCCACAAAAATCTAAATTTCGGAGTTTTGACGTAATCATGCAACAACTTTTTTTTTCTTTTTTTCTCCCCTATTTCAAGACCTCGATTCCAATCTAATTGGCTCTACAGAGAGGTTTTTGCTCCTCGCCCGACACTGGGCGCATACGGAGAATGGGGTGGTCACAAACATTCGGTGTTTTCGACAATGTGCACAGCTCAGGATGGGATCAAATCAAAATATGCCTTAAACAAGATCTCTAAGTTTAAAAGCTTGAGTAGGAATCTGAAATACTTTTCTTTTTTTTTTCAACACCTGATACTGGAGACTCCTGAAATTATCTAGGACTTTCATCGTATTTTTGGCTTTAAAGATAGAACTCTTATTTTAGACCTGAGGGCGCTTCTCTGCCCAGAAGCACGTGATCTCGCCTCTGATGTATTTGTTGATCAAAAAGTTACGGCTTCTCGGAAGGAGAGCAGTGAGGCTTACAGGGAATAACAAAACATCAAAGATGTAGCTACTGGGTAGCGAGATGAATCGTTAGGAGCTGATTTACGACAGCAGAGGAGCTCTCGTCAGAAATACCTACAGTTTAGGTGGAGATCAGTCATTTTTTGGAGTGTGGATCCGTTACGCTCGTGTTTTGTAAAAGGTAATTTTTCTGCCCGCTCTTCAGTAGAAAAGAATCTAAAGGGGTTCAGAGCCAATGGCTGAGGTTGTTGCATCACCTTTGCAATTTTTAAAATCTCTTCTCTCTGCAGAGAGAATTTCTCCCAACGCTCCGTCCTTTGCCAAGATCTCAGACCCTCACAGATGGCTTTCGATATTGTCCCCCATAACATCCTCATAGGAAAACTCACGGAAGGTGGGACAGAGGATGGGACCGTGAGGTGGGTGGTGAACTGGCTCAGCAGCAGAGCTCAGAGGG
>NW_009712997.1:5748-16593 GCF_000703405.1 Apaloderma vittatum | reverse complement strand
CGGCGGCGCTGGTCAGTGAGAAAATCACTGCCGTGCCTGCGTGTGTCTGGAACTTCTTCGCAAGCCGGTACCGTGAGGTTGTTTTAATATTTTTTTTTGTAAATCACGCATTCGGATGGACAGGAAGGTTGCAGCATCAGGGTAGGGCTTGCCTTAGGAGTGACTGATCAGCTGTAAGATGAGTGGGAGCTGTGGCAGAGCTGTGGCAGCTGATTTATTTATTTTTTAAAAAAAAACCACCCTTGTTTGTGTGTCTCTTCTTAGTGCTAAACTGCTGATTCAAAACTTTTCTTGGCAGCTGGGGAAGTTGAAGATCTCGAATTACAGCAGCAAACAGACTTTGCGTTCAGGTGTGTGCGATGGCTGTGATCTGTGTGTTTTTAAAACTTAATCTTGGTGACCATTTTTTTTCCGAGTTCTCCGAGAAACTTTTCTTATGCAAACTAAAAATAATTTGTTCAATATGGCACATCTTTAAATTTATTTACAAATTAGGCTGTCTCCTCTGTTCTTAATCTCAACAGTCGTTTATCTGACATACATATTCCTGGCTACTTCTTAAGTATTTTAAAAGCATGTGTATAATATTTGGCAGTCAGTGAAATTAGTAACATTAGATTAACATCTAAACGTGTTGAATACTATAGAAAGTAACATCTCAAACTGTATTTATAATGTTCTCTTCTAATCTTTCCTCTCATGTTCGTCTAAAATGCCTCTTTGACTAATCATGATGCTTGAATACAATTACCTTTTGATCTTCTAGTCTGGTTCATGATCACCATTGGTTTGCATTCGGTCTTTTATGGCTGAGGAAATAGATGTAATCTATGACAAGTTAATGCACTCAGGTAATTTATCTGAATTGCAATTTGGCATGTTGGGTCTCCATTTCCAAGAGTGAACAATGCTAATACTAATGTCTAAGAAAAATACTATCTGTCTTGAAAATTCCGGTTCTTTCAAGGACTGCACAGCAGACTGACAGCTACAGAAGCCGATAAGGTTCCCAGAAGAGTCAATGCTCATGAGAAGCTGTTGATGTCCTTCTGGACACAGAAGGAAATGAGTTGGGATGTCTTGCATATATGATGTTGTGGGCAAGCGAGAGAGGAAGAATTTTTCAGCAAGTAACTCCATAATTCCGAAAGGACAGAAATTCCACTATTAAATAGATGTCGTGACAGCCTATCTACAAATTAAGTGCTTGCCCAAACTCTTCTTTGTGTTCTGCAGAACATGTGCGATATTATGAGGAAGGTCTTTAATTCAGTGTCATATGCATGTGCCTTTCACAGAAGGTGAACATCTTTGGAGTCCAGGTTGTCAGTGCAGAACGATCTGATGCTGCTGCTTTCATGCTTGCAGTTTTCTAACTGAAATTGACTTATTTTTATTTCAGAAATGGAAAATCCTGAAGGGGCTCTGAGCAGCTGCAGTGCCCACGCTGATGAAAACCTTCGCAGCTACAAACGACACCTGTCAGTATCACAGGAGGGGCTTTTGGAGGACCAGCTTAGAAGGAAATTAAAATTTTTCTTCATGAACCCGTGTGAGAAATTCAAGGCCCGGGGAAGGAAACCTTGGAAACTTGGGATTCAGCTACTCAAAATAGCAATGGTAACTATTCAGGTGAGTAACTAGTGAAGCAGGGACCCTTCTTAGCCCATGGGAATTCACATAAGCAGTGCAGGGGACAAATGCTATTATTGGTGTGGTGCAGAGACAGGGAGAGGATGGACTGCAAAACTATTTTAGTTGTGTATATGTAGCTTAAGTCTCAGATGGCATAGTTTTACCCTAAAGCTGTTGACTGAAAGATAGATTTTTTTAAGAGTGGAGAAGAAAGGAACCATATTTAAGAGCTCTACTTTACTTTTTACTTACTTTTTTTTTCTTTTCTTCTCTTCTTTTTTTTTTCCCCCCCAAAAGATGGCATCCTTTACACATCTGCTCCCCCCAATACCATCTTCAGTCTGAGTTTGTGTTCAAGGGAAGGGACAGTCACATGGATTTCAATATCACAAGTGATAAGAACTGAAATTGATAGCTTTTTGCTTATGCCTTGTGTATGGTATAAAAAATTCTTATACTGAAAAAAAAAGAATTTTCTTCCTCAGTCTTTCTCTCACCCAGCCCTGCACCACAAATTTCATACAATATGTTTATCTGCTGCCTAAAACACAACTGTTTGTCTCAAAGTTCTGTGGTTACAGAGGAAGAATGCCTTCCCTAAAACCTTCCTAACGCCTCAGTGGATGATCCTTCAGACTTGCCCGCATGTGATTTACATTTATGGCAGCGTCAGTGCTATCACAGTACAAGTATGGAGAATAATATTTTCCATAGTTGCATGAACAATGGGATAAACTACAGAAATAATTCTTTTGCTGTACATCTGGCAGTATGTTTGTGTCCTTTACTTACCGCTTTAGTTTGAAATGTATCATCATCTGATCGTCATCTGTCCCATTTTGCAATTAAAAATAAAATGTGATGGTGAAAGAACCTAAATAAGAAAGAAACTAGTGCTGATTTAGCCTTTCCATAGAAAATCTGCGAGCTGGTAATTCAGTCTTAGCACTGTTGATTTGCTGGTGTGTTCTGGCATGCCTAGCACACTGAGCTCACCTGCAGAGCAATTTAATATCTCTGTAACTGAGTTATCCTTATCAACACCTACATATCCAGTTTGCACCGTGGCCATAAAACTAATCTGTAGACTACTGATTCAGACTTACCTCTGATGAGTTTTTTCACAATACTCCTGACACTAGATTTGAAACAATAGTCACTTAAGAGAATTGCAGGCTCCAACAAACAATACATCACATTCTTCTAGATACCTTTTCCAGGCTGGATAGTAACTAGCAGGGGTTTATGCTAACTTTTCATGAGCAATTGCAATATATAGTTTTTTAACAGCTTCAGAGGTTATCCTGTTACAAGTAAAGTTTTGATCAGTTATTCTCAAAGCACCTTTCACCCAAACCTAAGGGAGGGGTGTTTGTTTTTCAAAGTTGTCCTCAATTTGCCTTTTCTGCACTGGAGTAAGGACTTCAGAGTGGGGTCTGGTTAAGTCCTGTCCTGCCTTTTTGGCTGAGGTACACTGATATTCCCCAAGGCAAGTCTTATTAGTGTCAGGCTGAACTAACAAAGCAAGTGTAACAGTATATGGGTAGCTTGAATTTGAGATGGTGTCCTTCTCTTTGTAAAAATGCGAGTCCTTGGCCAAGATGCTGGTAAACATGTAAAAGGAACATTCTTGAAACCCCTTTTTTCCTAAAGTCAAACTTTCTTTTGACCAGCTGTGAAATGGAGTAACCTGTATGTAAGTACGGGTTCACCAGCATGATGGAAGAGTGGCTGTTTGCTTCGCGTTAATCCTGGAGCCAACTTTGTCTTCTTTGAACAAGAAATACAAATGTCTTTTTCAGCTGGTGGTTTTTGGATTGAGCAATCAAATGGTAGTTGCCTTCAAAGAAGAGAACACTGTTACATTCAAACATCTCTTCTTGAAAGGATACGTGGACAGAATGGATGATACCTATGCTGTGTACACGCAAACAGATGTCTATGACCAGATATTCTTTGCAGTGAATCAGGTGAGGATGGGGGCTGCAATGTATACAAAACATGTCCTCTTTACCTGGGTGTCTTTCCTTCTTGCATCTTACCTGATGGTGTCTGAAACTGAACTTGTGTGCCAGTTGCTTAAAACTAGACTGTTGACTTGTTCAGATGTTTTGTCATTGTCAGAGCATTGTACTTGTGGTGACATCCGTAAAGCTAATCAATATACTAATTCTGTACTACATGCAGGCCTTGGATTTGAGCCTGAGTGCTTTGCAAACAACAAATTAGGCTTTCTAGTAAGGATTGTAAAGAAAAAAAAAGAAAGTAAAAAGGTATTTAGATCCAAATCCTGCACTTATTTTTTTTGATCAAATTCCTTAAAATATTATAGGACTCAGCTGTAGCGTGGTGTAAATTTCTGAGTTCTTTAGGTGACCTTTTAAATAAAAAGAGGTGGATCATGGTGTGTATCCAAACACTTCTGTTTGGGTTTTTTTGTTATTGTTGTTTTTCCAGAGACTGGCAGTGTTGGTGCTATCTAAGCTGGTTTGTCTGTTCTGAACTTTAGTACTTACAGCTGCCCAATATTTCTGTTGGAAACCACGCCTATGAGAAGAGGGGAGCAGAAGAGACAGCTCTGGCCTTGTGTCAGCAGTTCTACAAGCGAGGAACCATCTGTCCTGGAAATGACACCTTTGATATAGACCCAGAGATTGTGACTGGTAATGAACCTAATCTATTGTGTCAGTTATTTGGGAGGAGGAACATTTATGGTGAATTCTTATAAACATCCAGTATTGTATAGTCCTGTCAAAGGATCTATACTGAACGTGCTACCAGCCAAAACTGGCAAGAAAACT
The DNA here is from genome assembly GCF_000703405.1 of Apaloderma vittatum. Taxonomy (NCBI): domain Eukaryota; kingdom Metazoa; phylum Chordata; class Aves; order Trogoniformes; family Trogonidae; genus Apaloderma; species Apaloderma vittatum. The sequence goes on along the minus strand of NW_009712997.1, from coordinate 12,157 downwards.
GTGTAACTAGTCTCTAGCCCTCTGCCACAAAGAGATGAGCTCTTAGCATCGATGACAATGTAATACAAGTATTTCTGCGTAATTTCAGGAGTCTTCCCTAGAATTGGTGATGAATAACCTGGCCGGTTCAGGGGAGCCAATGTATTTGTTGGCTAAGTTCCCAAACGACTCCTCACTTAAGCATGCTATCTTGTGTGGTGTAGTCAGCAGCTCTTTCCACCCTCAGGAATGGGAAAGGCAGATTACAGTTAAAGGGCACGATAACCCATGAGATACTGTTGTGAGTACTTATCCATTGCAGACTGCTTGTACATTGAGCCAACGACGCAGCTGAACAACACAACAGTGGGGAAACACAATTTGAATTTCACACTGGATTTCCACAGGTGAGGAGGAATCAGCAGCTCCTGTATTGGGGTATTCATGCATTTTCCCAGTGAAAAGCTAACCCAAACCTCTACTGCAGGCTGGTGGCGGTGCAGCTCATGTTCAGTCTGAAGGCAATCAACCTCCAGACCGTTCGTCACCACGAGCTCCCTGACTGTTACGATTTCACTCTGACGGTACGTGCAAGCCTGCCACATCTCTTCCTCTTCAAAACGAGAAATTGTTCTCCCTACTGTACCATGCCCAGTCAGTGCAGGTGTTTTCTGAAGAATGCTGAGCACCACTGAGGGATCCCCAGTGGTGTCTGAGTTACTCCGTCATGGCTTAGTGTACCCTGCAAAGAACTGCCAGGTGTGACTGTGGGAGGTTAAGCTCTGAGTGTTTATGAAGTGGTCCTCAAGCACTCTCCTGGCTTACAGCCTGTTGTGCTCTAACCCATCTGAAGTATAACAAAAGCATAAACCTCTTCTCTTTAGAGAGAAGCTTCTTTTAAGAAAGTTTGGGTTGTGTTTTTTTGTTTTTTCTCAGATTATAGGGGAACGAGGCTGTAGTTTAAAAGAATTTCACCTAGTATCTAGTTGATCAAGCAATTTGTGGCAAATACATGGTTCACCAGATTTGTCTTTGACAGAATTTATCTGAATAAACTGGAATTACCTTAAGCTTAAACAAGTTTCATAACCTCCTCTAGCACTATTTTATGTTAGATCATTATGGAAGCTTAGCAATACAGTGTGCTACATATGGACAGTTTAACTTGAAAAAGACATGCTCTTTGTTTTTGTTGTTAATACAGATAGTGTTTGATAATAAAGCACATAGTGGAAGAATTAAAATAAGGCTAGACAACGACATAGCAATCAGGGAATGTAAAGACTGGCATGTTTCTGGATCAAGTAAGTGACATAAATGTGTTCAAGTTTTCATGCTAAACTTTCGCCACGCTAACACAATGTTTGTTAACCTTTTTCTTTATTAAAGGCACTTTTAACATACATTCTCTGTGGATGTGCTCTAAACCCTGATTTTCTAAGAAGTTGTTCTTCCACCTCTGATCTGAAAGCCTGGGAACCCAGACACACTGTTACTTCCCGTAGCAGTTCTCAAACCTTGCACCACTGATACTGTCAAGCCAATATTTTTCCACACCTCACTGTGCATCCTTTTACCTTTGGCTACTGAGCTTACACTGCTCGTTGCTCCAGGTAGGGCTGTGAGCAGTTCTTCTAGCACCAGGCAACAGAAGGACACATGGTAGTGGTGGAAAGTTGAAACTGATTCACTCTTATTTCAGGACTTAGCACCAGGAAAGATAAGGAAGCTCTGTTGCTAAGGCTTGCTAGAGTGGAATAACTAGAAACGCTTCTTTCTGTTGCTTAAATATTGTTTGGTGTGTATTTGGGGGTAACTGAGATGTACAGCGTGGTTAAATAATCTGTCTTAAACAGTTACTCAAAAGAGCACCCTTTGTTGGCAGCCACTGGGTCTGGTCAAAACATTGTCTGAGATCTTTATTGATGAGACAAAATGATCTCTTTGAAAGTCAGAAGTTTTCCAGGACTCTATAGTCCACCTTTTTTTTTTTTTTTTCTTTGTCTTGAAGTAAGCAATAGGATGAATCAGGACCATTTTTCTACTTTGTGGCTTTCTCCTTTGCTTTGCCTATGTTAGGAAGAGCTAGTTGTGAAAAAAGAGTTGTTGGGTTGTTTAAAGATACAGATGGGAACGAATTTTGGGGAATTTAGTGAAATGCATCACAGAGTAGAAAACACACCACTTATGCCAATGCATATTCCACTAACCACGTTTTCAGCTAGCTTCGATAGCTGCCGTGTTACGAGCGCACAGCAGATGGCACGCTGCCTCCAACAGACGGCTACTGCAGTAGCGCAAGAAGGCTTTATATACCAGGCTTCGGTAATAATTCACATTTGATACCTATGTAGATTGCCTCTGTAACAGTTTTCAGAATAACCTCCTTGGTTACCCTGTATTATTTTCTGAAAGACAAGGAAAAATACAAACATAATGATTGCAATTGAACAATAACAAGTTGTTGCTGTTCTGAAGTACACTGCAAGCCAACTTAAATAGCAACTACGTGTTAGTAACTTTGCTATAAGCAAGAAGTAGGCGGGTGTTTTCTGAGGAGTGCAGTTTGTGAAGTCAAATAAAATTTCAGTATCCCATTTTGGATAAGTGCTGCATCTTCTTGCAAATTTAGCATTAATTTGTTTCAGTTATTTTTTTCCTCAAACAATCACTCCTCTAGTATTAAAAATCTAATCCTTATACTGTGTCACCTAGTGCCAGCTGCATGGTAGGTATAAAACCAAAAAGAGGTCTACTGGTAGATATGGTGCAAAATTTGACCTTAGTTGATACAAGAATGTGAATTTTAGTAACAGAAGGGTTGGAGAACTCATATCTAGCCTGATGCTGGTCTTGGCTGGCTGAGCAGCAGTGCAAATTATCTGCACTGGTCTAGGACAGAAAACCTATTTGATAGTCAAATACTAGTCAGAAAGAGAAGATATGTGCTGTAAAGTTCCTGGGAATTTTTAATTTTTTTTTGTCTAATTCTATCACTTCAGAGGCTATTTCCATGCTTGTAAAATGGACAATAACCACCTCTATTTCTGTAGGGCTGTAAGAAGCACTCACACTCTGGTGTATTTTTTGTGTAGTATCAGTCTTCCTAAAGTAACTGAAGTAGTATCTGCAGTGCAGATGCACTTGTGTCTCTCATGAAAATACGTCAGACTTGTGTGGGAAAGTGCTGAGATTTTTCTTAATTCAGTTGTATAAACATAGCTAATGTGAAAACTTGATTGTTACTTCAGTACTCAGGATGGTCAACAAGATCAAATGCATCTGACTATAAACACATATATTTCTGTTCTTCCAGTACAGAAGAACACTCATTACATGATGATCTTCGATGCTTTTGTTATATTGACTTGTCTGGCCTCCTTGATCCTCTGCACACGATCAGTGATTAAAGGAATTTGGCTCCAAAGGGTGAGTATAACCCTTTCCTTGGAAAGTCTTCACATCTTGTGTAAGTCTGATGAACTTTTTTCTTTCCTCTTTTCCCCTAGGAATTTGTAAGCTTTTTCCTAAATAATTATAAGAAAGAAGTATCTTTCAGTGATCAAATGGAATTTGTCAATGGATGGTACATCCTGATTATAGTTAGTGATATCTTAGCTATTGTTGGATCAACTCTAAAGATGGAGATACAAGCCAAGGTAAGGTTTTTACACTGTCAGGTGGAAGCAAAATTGATTTTTTTCTACTCTAGCTAGGTTTCAATCTCTCAGAGGATGTTAGGCTGGCTATACATGATTCTGAGTGGCATAAATTTTTAAAGCTATGTTTTCTTCTCTGGAATTATAATTGAAGCGCATTATTTCCAGTTGTGACATTTAAAGACTCCAAATATCACTACATATTATAGGTCTAATTATCTTTGTTCCTTTGTGATTTCAAGGAATAAAATTAGCTTCATCTCTGAAAGTGTAAGACTGTTGACTCTTCCCCATTTAGGACCACTTATACTTACTTACTTGGTGGATTTTCAAAACATTCAGCATTTAACTTTGTTTCCCATTTAACAAGGCTTTAACTAGCACAGAAATTCTCTCCTTAAACATCTCTTTGCTGCTTTCCCAGCTTCTGGTTTCCAGCATGTACATAACAGTCAGCCACAGCCAGGTTCTAGGACTTCAACTTCTAAAATAAACGTTAGATAGAAAAAAATATTTTAAAAGTGTATTATGTGTAGCCAGAATTAGGGAAGAAAAAATATTACAATATGCTGACCTGAAGCACTCAGATAATGTTGTTCTTCACCAAATCTGTAGTAGACTTTGAAGTGTGACATTGCAACACAACAGACTTTGGACAGTAGTGATGAAAGGATGGATCTGAAATCCATCTGGTGACAGCTTAACTATCATAAACACCCTGTACAAATTGCCTTATCTTACCTTAGGAACTATAAAATCAGGTCTTAGGAGTATACAGAAGCTATGAGGAAGCTGGCTAAGATAAGAGATAATTCCATCCTGCTTTTGGAGAAGTGAAGGCCAGAACAAGACTGGAGTAAGACCTTGCATTTGGGATTCCAATATCTTTATATATAAATACATATATTTTATATATGTTTCTTTTCTAAGAGAGTATTTTACTCTAACTCTTCTTTACAGGTACATTTCACTTCATTTTGCAAGCCTTGTTGACCATAATAGCAATATCTTGTTCCATGTTACTGTGTGAGAGTTAATGGCTGAATAACAAGTTCACATTAAAGTAGCGTAAACCTGATTTTCGGCAAGTTGTATGGGAATTACACTAGTATAAAAGATACTAGTGTTAGTAACTAGCCAACTAGCCAACTCTTAGAGGAATAAAACCAGAAAATAGTGAAAACTTCTTATTCAAGTAATCTGTCATGATCCATTTCAGAGTAGAGCTGCAGTTCAGGGAACAGGGTATTGGTGGGAAATAACAGCGAAGTACTAATAAAATATAAATGAAGTTCCGGTTAGAACTGATTAGAAGCTAATTAGTCTTCTCCTTGGTAACTTCCTACAACTCACAGTTCCCAGCTACTTAACAAGATCCTGCTTAGTGTTTATCTGAGCTCTGCTGACAAGTCATGCTATTTTTTTAAAACGTTTTTGTTTACATGCTGGAAGAACTTTCTTACTGTTTCTTAACAGATCTCTGTGGTAATGAGAGTTGCAGTTTAGAACCTGTCAGTTTTTATAATATCTGATTTTTTTTCTTCTGTTTTTCGTCTTTTTTTTAGAGTCTGACGAGTTATGATGTCTGTAGCATACTCCTAGGAACCTCCACTATGCTTGTGTGGCTTGGAGTCATTCGCTACCTAGGTTTCTTTCAGAAGTATAATGTAAGGATCTCCTGGGATCTTCGTGCTGTTGGTATTTATTCAGTTTGTTGCTATAAGAGGGCTGGAAGAAATGCCTGGTTGGATCTTAACTGTTTGCATTGCTTTGTGCAGCTTCTCATCCTCACACTGCGAGCAGCCTTACCCAACGTGATGAGGTTCTGCTGTTGTGCTGCTATGATCTACCTGGGCTACTGTTTCTGTGGGTGGATTGTACTGGGGCCATACCACGTGAAGGTAATGTACTTAACGTGAAAAAAGACAACTCAAATAACAGAATGAGAGATTACTACTGTTGTTTTCTAGGGTTCTGTATCAAGGCTTCCCTTAACATAAAAATAGTGCATCTTCAACATGACGCTGCTGTGTTTGAGGAGTCTGACTTCCATGACTCAGTCAGACTTTCCTCAAGTTATGAAAGCTCTGAGTCAGAAACAGAAGCTGCCGTGACTTCCAGTCACATGTTGGCATTTTGAGAAATAATTTTCATCGTGCAGAACACTGGTGTCAGACTAAAGCTTTGGAGACTTTATCCTTACTCCTTTAAAAAGTGAAATTGGCATATCTGAATTGAATGTGTATGTGTACAGGGGATGACAAACTTTGCTCATTCCTTAAATGTTTTATTGTTTGAACCTTCTCATACCCTGGGCGTACGAAGAGATCTGAGGCAGCCAGTCATCAGCTGTGTATCTTCTTCATGCTGTGTAGTCTCTGGATTCAGACAAAGCAGCAACAGATCTCCTTCTCTCCCTTCTAGTTTCGCTCTCTGAACATGGTTTCTGAATGCCTTTTTTCATTGATCAATGGAGATGACATGTTTGCCACCTTTGCAAAAATGCAGCAGAAAAGTTACTTGGTTTGGTTATTCAGTAGGATCTACCTCTACTCCTTCATCAGTCTGTTCATCTATATGGTGCTCAGTCTCTTCATTGCACTCATTACAGATACATATGAAACTATCAAGGTAAGCATGGGCTCTTACTCTTCATTTGGAATAAATATGCAAGATTGGTGCTATCAAGACTCATCTCCCTCAATATTTTGACTTGCAGTGCATGCCAGTTTAAAGAGTAAACATAAGGGCTACTTTTGTGTGTGTAGAGT
>NW_009712997.1:0-5717 GCF_000703405.1 Apaloderma vittatum | reverse complement strand
GAGGCTTTTAATATTTCCCTAAAATTTTCTTACAAGTCTATCTGATTTCCTTCTCCAATTGAAGCTAAATATCTACTAAAAAAGCAGTAATTTCTTATTTAGTTCTGTGAGTCTTCTAATTTCAGACTCGAGCAATGTATGAGAAGTGGTCTGGGAGGCTTTGGGTTATTGTAAGTTTCAGCCTTGTTAAAGGTTTAACTAAATATGAATTTTTAGCACTACCAGCAAGATGGCTTTCCGGAGACAGAACTTCAGACATTTATGTCACAGTGCAAAGACTTACCAAACTCTGGCAGGTACAGGTTAGAGGAGGAGAGTTCTGCATCCCTCTTCTGTTGTTGTAATGGTATGTACCTATATTAAAATCATACATTAAATTAGATGCAAAAGGAACCACCACAAAATGTGCCCGGTATCATGGTTATGAAGAGTACTTGTATTTTTTGGGGTGGAGGGGAAAATAACACCACAGAAGTCCCGAACTATTTCAGATGCTCTACAATGAACCAGTTTAGCAAAATGTCTGCAGCCAACAAACTCCTTAGGAGAAGTGAGGGAACTTTTTAAAATTAAGAATCACTGAACATGTGAAAAATAGTAAAATTAGATAATATATACCGTAATGTGGGAACCCTGTATATACAATGTGCAAGCATTAACATTTCCTGTAGTGAGTGCAATAGGCAGGATGTACAGAAGTCATTCAGCATTTTCTTTTCCACCTTTTAACGACACTTTGTGCAGTAAGGTGTCCTGACTTACATGGTATTAGGTCTGAAACTGAGGGAGAGAATCAGCTTGCCGAGGTTTTAAGACAGCATGCAGTCTAAGATACTACGGCAGCACTTGTAAAAGCGTTGCCTAACTATGGAGAGCTTAATGCTTCAGTTGTTTGAAGCTTTTTTCCTCAGGAATACTGACCGCAGGATACATGGTTTATATTTAACCTGGCTGGCAGCAGGTCTGAGTTGCTTGCTGAACCCTTGCTTGCTGAATGGTCCTTTGGTGGGGGAGCCTTAAAGTATTTGCAACTTGATTAAAAACATCAAAGGCATTCACTGCTCGTTGGTATCGGGCTTTTCTAGTGTGCTGTATTGCTGTACGTTGGATATAATACATTTATGAGGGGGACGTGGTGGACATATTTCAAAGCAGGGAGAGAACAGAGCCTGCAGGGAGCCAGCCCGGCGCAGAGAGCTGCTGTTCTGACCCAGCAACTTACTGGAGATGGAAGTGTGGGATGAAGCAGAGCAGGGCATCGTGCTTCTGGGTAAAGGGCATCAACATGTTAATATTTCCTTTTTTTGCACACACCTCTCGGTTTAGCCAGGCCAGAAACCCAACATGAGGCGGGACAGGGTGGGGATGTAATATTTCACCCACGGACTGTGAGGCGGGGATAAGGACTCTTGGAGAGCCTTTGAAACAGAAAATTTGGTCACTCTCAAGCAGCCTGTTCTTCAGGAGTGCTGGGCGGCCAGCAGCACCCTGGACTTGAATGGAGCTGTAGCCATTTCAGTGCCTCATTTCAGAGCCTTGTTTCCTAAACAGATTACCCACTTCTTAATGATTGTATCCTGGTGCCAAATGTCTTGACTCAGACACATGCCTCATACCATGCACACTACTGTTACAAACTGGTTTTTTTTAACTGGAAATAGTGTGTTTTCTTCTCTAGAAGCTAAACCTGGGCTGACTTTGCAGTTGCCTGCAAATACTGGACATTGCTCCATTGGGTCTGTACTGTGGCCTTCTGGTTTTACTTTGTAGCTGTAGGAAAAAAGTAGGTATCTCAAGTGGAATGCTGCATTATTAGTTATATGGCTTCCCTTCCTCAAATAATCCTATAGTGCTATGGGGCACACAAGGCTTCTCTTGATTCTTTCATATGTTCAAAATGTTTTATGGAGGTTCATAGCCGTTTCTTATCAGTGTATGTCGCATTAGTAACTAAAAAGTTCAGATGCATTTTTAAGTCTCCTTGTACATCATTGTGTACATCTCCTTGTGTATGATTTTGATGCATGCACCTGACAACTTTTCCCCCTTCTCCTGTGCAGGTTGTAGTGAACATAATTAATGGACTGTGGGAGTGTATCATGGAGGCTTTAAATCAGCACACACTGGAAGAATTGGACAGTGGAGCTGGTGGAAAACCTTATACCTAAAGCCTGAAGTTGCTTTCCTTGAAAAACCTGTAAGCCTGTGGCAGAAGCTTATGATAAACTTACAGTCTTTCTGATTAGGCACTCTCACTGCTGGTTCAGGGGGTTTAGGGTGTTGATTTTTTTATTAGTTTTGTTCTGTTTGTTTCCTCATTTAAGTAGTTCTACAATGCAAAGGGCATTATAAAGCTGTCTGTGTTCAGAGATCTGGCTAGATTAGGCAAGTAGACTAGAAATGCAGTAGCTTTCAACTATAATTGGAAACAGTGCTGGTCAGATGTAACTTGGATCACCAACCTAGCCCTCTGTACTGCAGGCATTATCTAGCTGTGGCTGACTGTCACTGAATGAACGAAAGCTCACTCGAAAGCCTTCAGCACTCATAGTAAAAATAAACCAAAACTATGAAAATTGGTGTAATATGGTTTTGGAGACGTTACAGTGAATTGATGCTCAAGCCATTCAGATAGGGCTGAGAGCATAAACTAAATATTTCTATAAACATAAGTACCACTTGATCTAAGTGGCAGTCTCTTTTTCAGAAATGCCAGGGATATGCCAGGCCAGAACTGAAGTTTGAGGGGTGAGTTGAGTGGAGAACTGTAGATGTTCTCCTATCTCCAGTGCTAGGTAGGATCAGTCACTGTCTTCAGCTTTGCAGTGTGCTGACCTTACATTTTTAAAGGAGAAATCAGACAAAAGCACTTTGAAAATACATATTTTCATTTTTAATTTGAAATCTTCTTCTGGTACGTAAGTCTGTAAACCCGAAGTCTAAACTAAGTTAAATACACAGAAGATGTATCTCTGAGAGTCATATCTCTCCACGCTTTAGAAACTGGATGTTTCCTACCAACCTAATAAGCTGGTACTGTCAGTGGATATCTGAAACATTAGATCTTATGAAAGTTCAGTTTTGACAACTTAGTTTATAAACTTTGTTGATTGCGATACCATTTAATGGGTGCCTTATTTTCTATAGTCTATTCACTCTGGCAGCAGAATAGAAAACCAAAGGGAAGCATATTCTAGTTAACTAGCATTTGTGAGCAAGATTCCCGTAGCTGTGTGTGACTATGTATAATGCTGTGCACAAAGATGGAGGACGCTAAACATGTTCTGTCTGAATGTTTACACATTGTAAATGTGCTACAATAAACACTTCCAGCTGCAGTAAGTATTGGGTGTGTCGATATTCATCTCAAGAGTAAATATATTGCCAGGTTAATATAGGAGCTTTTATTTTTTACTAGCAGCATGCAATTTCTGGCATGAAACTGTGTGAAGTGTGTGAACTTGCAGGTCCTGTCATCAGGATAGTACCTGTGGACCCTGGTGAGGACTTGTTTCCAGTTGATCCTGTTTAACAGCATTTCAGAGTTTGCCATAGAAACAAATAAGCAAGTGTTAAACCTTACACTATATTGAAGTTCAAATTCAGCAAAGGCGAATCAAATGCAAGCTGTAGGCAGAACAGACTATTCACAGTACCCACTAGTTTCCTGTATTGAGGTCTCTCAAAAAGCAAATATTAAGTGACTGTGTTCCCTGCTGACACATGAAATTTCATGGATCTTTAACAACACACAACACTACTGTATAAAATAGTTTGTCCAAGAAATTCTGATGAGGATAGCAAGCACTTTTAAGATCACTGAAATGCCAAAGGCTGACTTCTTAGCAAGGTTTTTTTAATACACAGTTAAGGGAAAGCTAAGATTAATAATTTGCTCAAAATGCAAGTGCATTTTGTAAACAGCTATGGAATAATTTGCCAATATGTTATGAGGCAAGTAGTACTCTGATTTAATTTAGAAACAGGACAGAGCACTGCTGACTTTTGAAATTGGCAGATAGTTTCAACAAAGTTTGACAGAGCTCTAAAATATCAAATTCTTCCGGACTTTTATAGAAGCAGGGAGAAATCGTGTTAATAGAAGCCAGCAGTATGAGCACAAGGCGTGGAGCGCTACACCAGGTGGCCCCAAAGCAGTAAAAGATAGCCTGTATAAGTTCTTCCTAAAAGGAAAGATCTTCCACTGAAGACTTGGTTTCTATTGCCTGAAGGGCAAACCTCTCTGTGAAGCTTTTTTTTGCAGTGAAATCCCTGTGTTTGTGCTACAGCTAAAAAGTCAATCAACCGAGATGCAGAAATTCAGTGGAAAACCATGCTCTGTTACTTCTGTTGAGCTACACAGCTTTTAATTTAGCATTTCTGGCAGTTTTGTAGGGGGGAATGGATGAAAGGCAACTTGCCTTCAAACAGGACTGGGCAGGGTCACAGTGTGAAGCTGGAGGGGAGAGCTGTCAGAAAGTAGGAGAAGGATGTGTAAAGCAAAGGATAGGGTGGGAGGAAAAGAAGGGACAGCTACTTATAAAGTTAGCAAAGCATCAATTGCATTTTTCTGCCCATGGATGCAGGCTGTTACGTAGGAGAAAGCAGAAGAGTACCCTGAGAGGTTATTGGCTTCCACCTGCTCAAAATGTCCAGGTCTGACTGGAAGAATAAAAGCTGCTTGTATTACATAGCTACAGCTTGGTTTTTAAGAAAACCAGACGCTCAAACATATGTTGTTCACCTTGGCAGTGCTGCTGGCAATCTAAATGCTTGCTCCCCAGATATCTGACCTCCTTGATCCTTGGTGTTCAGAATCTTCATCCGCCCAAATATTTGCTCACATCAGAAAGAAGCCAGCCAATGCCATGTTTTTTAGACTACTGGCTACTGCTGTTCCATGTGTGTGATCGTGCTTCCTAATCTTAGTTCAAGTTAATACGTGAAGTGTTAGTTATGGCCTTGCAAAGCCAAGGAGCCTGACAATGATCTTATTCTAAAAAAGCTCTTATGACTTCAGTGCTATCACTGATCTCAGCATTAGCAATGCTAGTAACACATATAAAGCTGCATCCTGGAGACATCGCTATCTTTACATTGATGCAATCAAGCAGGCACAGTAAAATGCAGATGGGGTGAGCAAAGAAACAGATAATGCATCAGATAAGCTCGTTACATTTAAAAATGCCATCCTAAGGAAAACAGGGCTTTCGGTGCTGTTCAAGAAGAAGATGTGGAGGAGTAAGGGAGTTCCTTCGTTCAGATTCTCACTGGGCTCTGGGAAGAATGAAGTTACACTGACGGGAAGAGGGAGGTTGGGGCTGTATTTGTTTCTAACTACCAGCTTCCATGTCGAATAGAAGCATATTCTGAAGTAAATAGCATCCATGCAAAAGAGGAAGAAATCAAATGCAGATGTGCTCATAACTTTCTAATAAAAATGTGTAAAGGCAAAATTTATCTCTGGCAGATGCGAGAAAAACCAGATCCTGCTGTAAAACACCCAAGAAGGGGCTGCATTTGCTGGGGCCGCCTTCCCGCCTGAGGCAGCAGCTAATACTCGATGCTTCAGAGGACACCTTAGGGAAACTTTCATGCATGAGCTGACATAACGCTCTTGCAGCTAATTGCGAGTAACTGCACAGAGATGTTTGTTTGGGCTTTTGTTCCTTCTTCCCCCCTAAGCGGTGTGACTGTAACCAAACTGCATCACCTGA
>NW_009712996.1:0-1205 GCF_000703405.1 Apaloderma vittatum | reverse complement strand
CAAACCCAATACACTTTGAAATCAAACATTCGGCATAAATGAGATTACAATGAAAAAGGGATGTAGGGGGAAAAAAACATTTAAGAAACATTAAAAAATGGAAGTATACAAATAGATATAACTGAATAACTCTAGATACTGAAACATCTACTGTGATTTTCACTCAAGGGACAATTTTTTTTTTTTGTTTGGAATAGCAAATAGCAAGTTATGTTATTTGCTTAATACCACATAATAATTTAGAAAGAAATCTAAGCCACAAATTTGTATATTCTTGTGTCCATGGTTTGGGTGTTGTTTTTTGTGTTGTTTTGTTTTTTTTTCTGGTTGTTGTTGGTTTGTCTGTTGGTGTTTTTTTTGGGGGGAGGGCCTATTTATGATTTGTATATTTTAAAATAAATTTTATATTTTAGTTCTTGGGGTGGCTCCACTAAATTTCCCTTGACCTTTAACATAAATCTCCAGGCCTGATAATTGAAAATACTTCATATTCTTTTCCTACCAATGTGTTTACACTGACGATATCCCTCTCCACTGTATTTTCTTCCAGAATAATCATAATTTCATTCTTTTAACCTGCTATAGTTAAATACTTTTGAGGCTAATCTAGCTCCTATTAAAGTTGATGGATGTCTTGCCATTGACTTTGATGGAGGATAGATTAGCCTCTAATCTCCCTACCTTGTTTAGTTCTTTCAGGAGAGAATTAAACTCTTAACATTTTATTCCTTATTTATATAGTGATTACATACATTTGATGTATTCTCTCTATCTCCTTTCAAAGTGCTTTCATAGATTTTTTTCTCCGTATTATAAATATATCTATTTTTAAAAAAAATGGCTTTTTTTTTACATTTCAAAATGCCTATTTGAAAACATGTAAACAAGCTCGTGCCACAGTTTTTAATTTCTTAGTTACCATGTACGGACATAGAGAAACTTCATCTTCCCCCCAATCCAGCAGGAAATGGTCACTGACCGGCTACAACATTCAGATGTACACAAGTCTATGGGGCCAGATGTGATGTACCCAAGAGTGCTGAAAGAGCTGACAGCAGTGATCACCGAGACACTCCCCATCATTTATCAGCAGTCCTGCTGACTGGGGAGGTCCCATCAGATTGGAAGTCAGCTGACCTTACCCCCATATATAAGAAGGGACTTAAGGATCATGCAGGGAATTACAGGCCTGAAAGTTTAACTTC
>NW_009712995.1:35112-46193 GCF_000703405.1 Apaloderma vittatum | reverse complement strand
TTTCCCCTTTTCCAGTCAGTGGAGACTTCACAGTGGAGACTTTTGGAACGGAATATAATAGAGCAACCTCATCCACCATATTTTGCTGCGGAGACCAGCTTCAGAGCAGGTAAGACTGCACTGGGGAAGGAATCTTAAGCTAAAAAGGCTGACAAAAAGCTCTTTTGAGGGCTCTTTTTTAAGCCAGCTACAGTGACCAGGCCTGGGCCAGCATCAGCAGCTTGGGGGCAGACACCCGATAGAGTGTGGGTGGAGCCACCTAGTGAAGACAGAGGAAAAGAAGTCGTTGAGAACCCCGGCCTTATCCAAATCACTTATTACGCATTGGAAGGGATCTCTAGAGATCATCTAGTCCAAACCCCCTGCTAGAGCAGGATCCCCTAGGGCAACCACTCATGAATGCATCCAGGTGGGTTTTGAAAGTCTCCAGAGAAGGAGATTCCACAACCTCTCCGGGCAGCCTGTGCCAGTGCTCCATCATCCTCACAGTAAAGAAATTTCTCCTCATGTTCAGGCGGAACTTCCTATGTTCTAACTTAAATCCATTATTTCTTGTTCTTCTACTGGGCACCATCAAAAAGAGACTGGCTTCTTCTTCTTGACACCCAGCTCCCAGATATTTATATACAATTATAAGATCCCCTCTCAGCCTTATTTTATCAAGACTAAACAGCCCCAGTTCCCTCAATCTTTCTTCATAGGAGAGGTGTTCGAGTCCCTTAATCATCCTTGTAGCTCCCTGTTGGACTCTCCAGTAGATCCCTGTCTCTCTTGAATTGAGGACTTCAAAACTGGACACAATATTCCAGATGTCATCTCACCAGGGCAGGGTAAAGAGGAGGGAGAACCTCCCTTGACCTGTAAAGCTGTCTTGTCTAAAGCAGTCCAAGATAACATTAATGTTCTTTTCAGTAAGAGCATATTGCTGGATCATGCTCAACTTGGTGTCCACCAGGACTTGGAGGGCCTTTTCTACAAAAATGCTTTCCAGCTGGCTTGCCTCCGGCATACTTTGGTACATAGGGTTGTTCCTTAAGGGGTGCAGGACTCTGCACTTCTCCTTTTTGAACAGTGTGAGGTTCATATCAACTCCTTCCTTCAGCCTGTCAGGGTCCCTCTGGATGGCAGCAAAATGCTCTGGCGTGTCAACTACTCTTCCCAGTTTGGTGTCATCGACAAACTTTCTGCAGGTACGCTCTGCCTCATCATTGAGCCCTGGGGTACACCACCAGTTACTGGCCTCCAACTTGACCTAGTGCCACTGACCACCACCCTCTGTGCCTGGCCATTCAGTCAGCTTTCAATCCATCTTGGAATATAGCCCTGATATGGATAAAATGTGATCATCTAGGCAGTCTGTTGCACTTAGAACACTAGGACCACACTTACAACACTAAAAATAGTGATGGAATTAATTCATTATCATTTTCCAACCTTTTACTTAAAATGTGTGATCCCATAACTCTGTAACTTTGATTGTCAACATCTAGATTGTGAATCACACGGAATTCAAAAGGTCTTCTGACATTTCCGGAAGAGTTTATAACAGAGATCACAAGGCAAAACAAAGCATCACATTGGACACAGAATTTTAGCTAGTGTTCTTACCCGTGGGTGAGAGAACAATATCTTTTTCTTTACTAACATCTATCTTGCATAATAGCACCCAAACTTGGTTTAGGACAATGAATGATAATCAATCTACAACTTCCTACAGAATTATTCTTCAAATCTGATCATCATAACTTATTTGAATCTTTTCTCCTTATAATCTGCTTTCCACCTCTGGCTAGTTCTTCATCCTCTCTCATTCCAAATTCCACTTCTGTTTCCCTCCAACTTTCTCCCTCCTTCTCCCTTTCTGGAGCTCATCTGCCTCACTTCCCTCACATTCTCCACCATCCCAAGTCTTCACATTCAAATCTTCATGAAAATCTTTCTTCTCTTTTTTTTTCCTTCTGGCTTTCATGCTGTGAATTGTAATAGTTAAAAGCAAGCTTTCTGACTCTTGCATATGAGGAAATAGGGGAAGATAGCTTCTGCTTTTTGTGCTCTTTTTTCTTAAAAAAACCCATTGAATTTAACATGGTTGGTTAGTAGGCATAGAGAAACACATTAGACTGAGACAAATGCTCATTGTGGTTTCTGTTTTTCACAAAAGGTTATTAAAAAGCAGTGTAGTTAATGAAAGAGTTAAAGTTTTTCTTGGCAGAAGCATGTGTCAAAGATAAATAATGGGTTTGAACAAAACAGCAACTTTTACAGTAAATAAGTAAGTGTGCTTTCCTCAACAATAAAAAATTGAGTGATATAATCTGGTACAGTATTGCACTCAGATCTAGACAGTGGTGTCATGTGTCTGTCCCTCACACCAAATGTCCTTGTCGTAGTAATGAAATAGAAGGCAAGTTGAATGCTAGAGAATGACCTATCTAAGCAATCTCTATAACCTTGGATATCTTAAAATACATACAACAAAAGCCACAGAGACTGCGATATATCTGTTCACTCCAAAAATCCTATTTAATCAATAAATGTAGATATCCAGTTCCTTATGTATATTATCAGCTATCACACATAAAAAAAAAGATTAAAAAAAATCTAGACCCTCTGTGAAACGTGCAAACCCCTTTTTTTAAATATATAAAACAGTCAAATTTAGATAAAAAGATAGGTGACATAAATCGCCTCTCTGCCATATTCTAAAGCCCAAAGCAAGAGACAGAAAATTACTCAGGAAAGTTCATCAACATTTTGTTGTTTGACTGAATATGGACAAGAGTTTATACTGCTCTGTAATCCCTTTCCTGAACAATAAAAATATATTGTTTACAATATTCCTCTGATTTTAGCTGGGATGTAGAAGCCCAGCATAAATAATCATAGCCTGAATGATGTGAGCTTGATGAGAGCCATATTCAATTTAAACCAATATCTATGTATTACTGTCTATATGACATACCCTTAGTCACTGTGACAACATTGTCAGGACAGGCCATTGTTGCTATAGAATTAGACTTTTCAGTAAAAATAACTGGATTTTTAAATGTGGAAAAATGATGTGGCCTGTGAAATTACAAATATCTTCAGTAGGTGCAATATCTCTAAATTTGATCCTAGTTGTCCAAAGGACAATTTATAAACACCTTTACAACAAGAAAAGAGAATAATTCTATAAACTAGTCTTGAAATTAAGACTACAGTAAATAATTAGCACAGTAAATGGCACAATAAGAGTCACATTTTTTGTGCTAAAAATATAGGTTTTAATAGTTTTTGGTTTTCATATTTCCAAACTTCACTATGCTGATATTTTAATCAAATATTTACTGAGAAGTTTTACTGAGAATTCTAATTGTTTCACCTCACACAGTTTTTTCGGATTAGGAAGACTATTATCTTTACATTTTCTATTACATTATATGTGGTTGTTAACCCATAAATATCTCCTTTTATTCAGCACGCAATTTTTCTTCTTACTTCATTTTTATATTTCTTATTTTACTCCTCATTTGAAATAGCTATCCTTAGGTCCCTAGCATTTCAGGTAATTTCTCTTTTATTTTCTTAATAACAGTCCAAAATGCCAACATCAGAAATCAGCAACTATAATTTTTAGTATCAATCTTGATTGTCTCAATAATAAACATTGCTGCCAAGAGGAGGTTTCAGGATAACAAAGTTCAAGTGTCAGGAGATAATGGCTTATGATATAAACGACCCTTCAGTTTAACAAGAATTTTATCAGATTGTAACAGTCTTTTTCATGCTTGAGTTCTCCTGTAATCAAAGTACCCTGAAGGAAACACCAGATTTTGTTCTGCACTAACAAAAGGACGATAAGGGAAACAAAACAGAGAAAAAGGAGGAAAAAGTAAACTTTGATGAATTATTACTAGAGAGCTCTTTTTCTGTTTTTCAGATAATCTCCGTTGTTCCTCCTCAACTGCTTTGAAAAAGGGAAATTTATGATTTTCACACTTCTGCTTCCATCTAGAACAGCCACAGTGTTGCAGTTTGGCGTGTTACCAAAAATGCACTCACTGGAAGAGACTTGTGCTGCGCGACTGTAAGGTAGATGGATTCAAATTTGCAAGGATGCAATGTATTGCTGTAACTCCAAAAGGTGATTAAAAAAACCCCAAACCCAACAGCTCCTTTGATGGAGATAAATAGGATAGCACGTTATTGTGTTTATAATGGGAAGACTGCATGAAGATATCAGCATTTTAAAAGCATTTATCCTTGATGGACCATTGATATCTTGGATAAATTTCTGCTATGAGAAATTCCTGTGCAATCCCGTTATGACTAATGGGGTTGCAATTCTTCAACCTAAACCTAAATTTGAGGCTATATGAAAAGAAAGATTTCAGTCTGCTTTCACTTTAAAAGATACCATAACAATCTAATCTAGCTGTGAAGTAGGTCTTTATTTTCATCAGTTTGGTATAATGAAATTAAGGAAATCTGCATAGCTGTAATTCTGCGTGATTTTTTAATTTGTAAAGAACACTTTTATAGATAAATTATCAAGGAAGTACATTTCTCCACCGAGTATCCTGACTCTGAAATAGACATTGAGAGAATTTAAGTAATTAAACAATGTATTATCTTAAAAAGCAATTATATGTTTAGATAATTATGAATATTGGTTGATCTTAAGGATTTGTTTCAGACAAGTAAAAAGGAGACAAACTTCAGAGTAGCTGATATGGCTTACAGTTTTCCTAGAAGTGAGCTGATATGGCTTACAATTTTCCTAGAAGTAAGAGATTTAAAATCTCGTTCCTGAATACCCTGAGGTTGTTGACAAATTTCACAAAATAGAGTGGGTACTGACACATACTCGTCTCACTTGTTATTGGGACAGTATCCAAAACACAGACCTTTGTGTTTGCTAAATGTTCCAGAAGAAGAACAGTTAATTTTGAGTGTAATGGCACTTTCATTGGCTGAAACAGTTCTGGGTTTTCGTAGTATGGCCAATGATTTAAAAAATAAAAATAAAACAACAAAACCAAAACAAAAAATGTCAACACAATCAAGCAACCAAAAATCCACCACACATTTGAGAATTCTACTGAGAACCTCCAGAAGCAAGATGAAATGACATAAATAATTAACAAATACATTGTGTACCTCTGTCATTGTGTTTTGAGACCACAGTTTAGACAATAACTACTATATAGCTAGTTAGAGCAACAATATGATCTCTGTTGAGATTACGTGCAGAAACTTGACCTGGAAATAACTGAATCTAAATCAATTAACTGAAATGAAAATGGTTCAACCAGTAGAAGTCTTGATGTAGGCTTGGAGAGATATACAACCAGTTCTCCATAAATCAAGACATTTTATATTTGCTTAGAGTAATAAAGAATCTTCTTATCAATGGTATACATTAATCATGTTATGCATGTTACTTAGGACATATAACATTGAAATATATTTATGTACAGTTTGAATAATCTTGTTTCTCTGGACACTTTTACAGACTGTAGAGGTCCAGGTTACTGACAGCATATCTGAATACATTACAGATTTATATTTAAAGCAGTAAACGAGAAGGCTTTCTGTGAATCATAAGCAAGCTTTTCTATCAGAGATTTTAACCACCAGATGTAGGTCTCTTGTCATAAGCGAAACAGAGTATAGTGCTGTGCTAGCTACTCGCTATGAGGGTTTAGGGAACCTGTACAAGAACCAGCACAGTTTAATCTGTTGATGAATGATCTTGAAGGAGTTAATAGAATGATCACTACCTTTACAAAGGATACAACATTATTCAAGATAGACAAGTCTAAAGGGTCTTGAAGATTTTCAGAAGAATCTCGTGTCATTGAGTGGCAAAATGAGCAGACAAATTTCTTTGTTAAGAAGTGTACTCAAATAAATGTGTTCCAAGTAGATCTACACAGATATATGTTATCAAATATTATGTCATTGTTAGACCTCTGAGAACATCAGCTCTATGTTGTAGGGCAGTCAAAATGGTAAATAGATTATAAGAAGTTATTTAAAAAGGAAAAGAGAGAGAGAATATCATGCTACTTCTGTGTAAACGCATGGTATGTAATTTCCTTTAACACTGTATGTGATCTTTAGCAAGATACACAAGAACATGAAAAGGTATGAAAGAGGGAAATATTCCACTCAGAATCACAGTTACTTTGAAAATTGTAGAGCTCTTTTCATCTTGGAAAACAGGAGGAAGGCTAAAGCATCATGAAGATTATAACAGATATTGTTAGTAAAGTTCATATAAGACTGACTTGCTGCTTCACTGCACAGTTCTCAGGTGGAGACTCAGTGCAAACATGAAGCAGTACTTCTTCATACAATGTGTAATTTAATTGTGGACTTTTTTGTAATAAGCTTCTGTAGGGACCAAAACAGCTACAAAAGTAGATTAGGAAAATTAACTATTAAGCAAGAAGTTTGAACCATCTGTGGCTCAGGCAGGATCTAAACTACTACCTGTGGGATATTTTAAGAGGAGAAGGATTAGTGTCTTCCTGTAACCCTCAGTGACTCACTATGGTCAGCAAAATGACATTTGAAGCCATCTGAAAAAGGACTCCAGGTTGTATAGACTAGTATTCTGCACATAGTAAATCAGCTGATATTATCATGCTTGTATAAGATATCTATTTATTTAAAATTAATGTTAAGAAAGCTGGTGGGTTTTTTGTTTGTTTGGTTTGGGATTTTTTGTTGTTGTTTATTTTTTTGTTGTCACCTGAATAGAAAATCAACATTTCTGACAGGGATCTAGACTGTAATATTGTAAAATTGTTCTATTTAGAGAAACTGCAGAGTGAGAATTCATCTTCTTTAAGCAGGCTTGGAATAGTGGAAATTACCATATACAGAAAAAAGAAATCTGAGACAGGAGAGAATCATGCTAGTCATGGAAGCTAACATGGCACTGTTTTGACATGAAAGAAAAGACAATATAGTTTTGTGGAAGGGGAGAAAAAGACAATATCCATCCAACAGAAACAACCACAAAGAATGTTGAAGATGTGAGCTGAGCCAGAAAGACTTCCAAATCAAGAAAGTAAGCCATGAGATTGACAAACAAGCCCAATTAGGCTAGAAAAAATAACTCCAGCTCTTAGCAGAGTAGTTCAGAAACGATATTAAAACCTAGGCAAAGAAATGTATGTAGCATTTGCATACCATCTCTTTAGAATTCAATGCAACAACAATAAAATAATACAAAGAATCAGGCCTATGGGACTCAGGTCCAGCAGTGACTTCAAGAGTTTTGGAACACTGAAAACTCAGTGAGAATATCCAAGCTCTCGGGGACAGAAGTTCTACACCTAAAGAATAGACCTCTGACATAAAAGCTCATTCTGTTCCTTAAGACCTATGATCTCAATGTATATTGACCCCACTGGACTAACTAATATGTCAAGTCAATAATGGTACAAAACGATATCTTGGATCTGAGCCTCTCTCTTGATTAAACAAAAGCTAAACTTAACTAGCATGACAAAACCCAAAGAAGTTTACATGCACAGTCTATTATACTAATTTAAAGAAGTTTAGTTATTCCAATAATACAGCACCATTACCAAATTATTTATTAATTGTATCTATGCTAAACACAGGTATTATATATTATTACTCAGTTCTTCTTCCATTGTATCACTTTCAAAAAACCTAAACCCAAAATCCAATCAAAAAAAGAGCAGATATGCCATCTGTTTTGAAACACACTTTGTAGTATCTTTTAACCCGATTTGCTCAGTTTCTAAATGGCAAGCATTGATCCATATACTATTTCAAACCATGACCTCAGCCATGTTGCAGCCCACTGGCTTACAATGAGCAAACCAAGTAATTGAATGCAATCTCAGGGGGAAAACAGCATGAAGGACATTAGAAAAGTTGACCCTTTCTATCCACTCTCGTATCAGCAGTCTACAAAATTTATAGAAAGCTCATCAGTTCCTGCAATGCACTCCTCTAGGAGCACAAGAGTTACTGAACTCTGTCTTTAGCTACTTGGTGAATTCTACAGTAGTCTCCATGAGAGTTCCTCTCCTCTCTCCTACTTGTTGAAGCATGCAACCTGTCTTACTCTGCAGGGATTTATGATGTTATTGAACTGCTGTTGTGTAGTGAAGCATTTTGAAGATCTAAAGTGCATCATTAAAAGCAAAAAAAAAGCCAAACAAAAAACTGGCAAATAATCCTTTGTTGAAGAAGGCTTTAGGCTGAATTGAATTACTTTTCCATGGCATATGTGGAATGCAGGCACACATACAATTGAAGTGCTGTACAGTCAATGTGGGAAGAAAAATGTGAACTCCATATTTTTAAAGGAACAACAAAGGTTTGCTAATCTATTTATTATTATTTCTTTGTACCTGCTGTGGATAATGTTCCAACAAACACCTCTGTAATAGTAAATAAGTTTTATTGTGATACTCCAAAAGACTATCCATACTTCTGAGCTACATGCACTGTATTTGAAAGTAAAAGGTACTAAGTAAAATATTGTATATAGTTATTTTTTCCACCAAATAATTACTGAAAGTGAAGAATTATAAGGGGAAAAAAAGCCAGAATTCTTCAACTGGGATCCGCTCCTCTGACAGAATTTACTCTGTTTTTCTCTCCAGATGATAGGGATCCCCAGTGTCTTTGGTGGATGAATGCAGGGAGATAGGGAGAAAGAAGGATCTAGCTACTTTTTTTCTTTTTTTCCCCACTCAGCAATGATAGCAACTTCTCTAAGCTCCACAGGAGATGACGCGTGCGTATCCATGAAGAAATACAGCCTCCTCTGTTCCTTTTTTCCCCTATTTTATTATCTACTGTCATATTCGTATCCTAAAACTCTAAAATCCTTTCACCAGACCCACTTACATACGTCGCCATCACACCTCTCTACATACAAACACTCCTCATTCAGACTTGGAGCAGGATGAGGAGCCACTAGTATTTGCATCTGGCAGAAAGTTACATATTTGGGTAATTGTTGTTAAATACCCAGTAGACTCTTCTGGTCAAGTGCTCTGGCCTGTGCCTTCCCTGTCGTGAGAATATATCCCTGTTAACAGTACGTATACATTGGAACACAGGAAGTGTTCAAGGCCAGTTTGGATGGGGCTTTGAGTAACCTGGTCTTGTGGGAGATGTCCCTGCCCATGGCAGAGGGGTTGAAACTAGATGATTGATAAAGGTCTCTTCCAACCCAAATTATTCTATGATTCTGTATCTGATGTTCATGGAAGGCTATAGTCTCCTGTTTTTTCTGCCTGCAGTTGTCTGAGTTTCTTTGAGAAACAGCCAGGTAGGTTGAGCTGATAATTAGTCTGAGAGATAAAGGCTAATTGCCCAATTATCCTAAGGAGGACAGCTGAGAAAGTTAGTGTCCAGAGCCAATTGGAACAGGTTTGTGTTTAAGAACAGATTCCAGACTATTATGCTGGATAAATGCTCTTCCCTTGACAAAAGTTCTTTCAAGCTGCAATAAAATCTCTCTCTTAAAAAACCAAAACACCAGACAAACCCCTCCCACAAAAACTGAACTCCCCACAAAATTAAAACCACTGTATTTTGTAAAGGTCAGTTATTCATCTGTGGTGTGTTGACCTTGGCTGCATGTCAGGTACCCATCAAAGCCACTCAGCTGGACAGGGGAAAGAAAATATAATGAAAGGCTTGTGGATCAAGATAAGAACAAAAAGATCTCTCAACAACTGCCAACATGAGCAAAACAGATTTCATTTGTAGAAAAATTAATTTAGTTTATAACCAATCAAACTAAACTGTAGTAATGAGAAATAAAATCTAAATCTTAAAAAACCTTCCCCCATCTCTCCTCTCTTTCTAGGCTCAACTTCACTCCCAATTTTTTCTGCTTCCTCCCCTGTAGCAGTGTAGAGTGATGGAGAACGGAGGTTGTGATCGGTTCATCATATCTGAAAGGTTATGGCAGTCTGGTGAAGTACCCACTGACTGGAAAAGGGGAATCTCCCCAGTTTTAAAAAAAACAGAAAAAAAGGAAGACCTAGACAACTACAGGCCAGTCAGTCTCACCTCTGTACCTGGCAAGATCATGGAGCAGATCCTTCTGAAGGGTCCTCTCTGGCACATGAAAATGTTGAGGTTATTGGTGGCAACTAATATGGCTTCACCAAAGGAAAATCCTTCCTGACAAATCTGGTGGCCTTTTATGATGAAGTAACAGAATCAATTCATCTACCTGAACTTGTGCAAGGCCTTTGACACTGTCCTGCATGACATACTAGTCTCCAAGTTGGAAAACAATAGATTTGATGCATGGACCACTTGATGGATAAGGAACTGGTTGGTCAATGGCTCAGTGTCCAAGTGGAGACCAGTGACAAGCGGCGTCCCTCAGAGGTCAGTAACAGGACTGGTACAATTTAACATCTCTGTCAGCGACATGGACAGTGGCATCGAGTGCACCCTCAGCAAGTTTGCTGATGACACAAAGTTGTGTGGTGTGGTCAACACGCTGGAGGGCAGGGATACCATCAAGAGGGACCTTCACAGACTTGAGAAGTGAGACCAGGCCAACCTCATGAAGTTTAACAAGGCCAAGTGTAAGATCCTGCCCCTGGGTTGAGGTAATCCCAAGCACTGATATTGACTGGGCAATGAGTGGATTGAGAGCAGTCCCGGGGAGAAGGATTTGAGTGTGTTGGTGGACATTAAGGTCAACATGAGCCAACAGTGTGTGTTTGCAGCCCAGAAGGCCAACCATATCCTGGGATCCATCGAGAGATGTGTGACCAGCAGGTCAAGGGAGGTGATTCTGCTCCTCTACTCTGCCCTTTTGAGACCCCCCTGGAATACTGCATCCAGCTCTGGAATCCCCAACACATTAAAGACATGGAGCTGTTGGAGTCCAAAGGAGGGCTACCAAGATGGTCAGAGGGCTGGAGCGCCTCTCCTGTGAGGACAGGCTGAGAGAGTTGGGCTTGTTCAACCGGGAAAAGAGAAGGCTCCGGGGAGACGTTATAGTGGCCTTCTAGTACTTGAAAGGGGCCTACAAGAAGTCTGGGGAGGGACTTTTTGTGAGGGCCTGTAGC
>NW_009712995.1:5671-35067 GCF_000703405.1 Apaloderma vittatum | reverse complement strand
TAGAGTAAATATAAAGTTCATTACCCTGAGGGTGGTGAGGCACAGGAACAGGTTGCCCAGGGAGGTTGCAGATGCTCCATCCCTGGAAGTGTTTAAGACCAGGTTGGATGGTGGCAGACAGGCTGAACAACCAGACCAAACAGCCCCAACTCTCTCAGTCTGTTTTTATAGGAGAGGTGCTCCAGCCCTCTAATCATCCTTGTGGCCCTTCCCTGGACATGCTCTAGCATGTCCACATCTTTTTTTGTGCTGTGTGCTCCAGAATTGGACACAGCACTCCGGGTGGGGTCTCACAAGAGTGGAGTAGAGGGAAAGAATCACCTCCCTCGACCTGCTGGGCACGCACCTCTTGCTGCAGCCCAGGATGCGATTGGCTTTCTGGGCTGCAAGTGTGCACTGACGGCTCATGATGAGCTACTCGTCCGCCAGTATCCCCAAGTCCTTTTCTTCAGGACTGCTCTCAAGCCAGTCACTGCCCAGCCTATATCGGTGCTTGGGATTGCCCTGACCCAGATGGAGGACCTTGCACTTGATCTTGTTAAACTTCATGAGGTTGGCCTGAACCCATCTCTCCAGCCTGTTGAGGTCTCTCTGGATGGCATCCTGCACAGCCTGGTGTCGTCGGCAAACTTGCTGAGGATGCAGTCAATGCCACTGTCCATGTCGCTGACAAAGATGACAAGATTGGTCCCACTATAGATTGTTGAGGGAGTCCATTTGTCACTGGCCTCCATTTGGACATGGACACACTGACAGCCACTCTCTGGGTGCATCCGTCAAATCAATTCTTTATCCACTGAATTGTCCATCCATCAAATCCATATTTTGTCAGCTTGGAGACCAGAATGTCATGCCAGACAGTGTCAAAGTCCTTGCCCAGATCAGAAGCCACTCTGTAGCCCTCCTGGTGCTAAAACCTTGCCACAGAAACCTAATATATGATTTTGTATGTATAGTTATTGAATATTCTCTTAGCTATCTAACCCAAAATGCACTTTTTATGAATTCTAACTTCTCCTGTATCCATGTTTTAGTGAAATTAATGTCTTGATTGTTCCCCCTTACAACACTTTGTGGAGCACTCTCAGAGCATGCACACTGTATGTATTTCAGATTGAACTACAAAGGTGAACTACAGGATTGTGCTTAACAACCTCCATCTATTAACAGTCGTTAAACATACAAGGCCAGATGACAGACACGGTGGAAAAAACCCTTTTAAACAAACATTCTGTGATCATTGGTCCTCAGTGCCAATCATTTTGATGCACAATCTACTTTTGTTTGTAAGAGCAAATAGCATCGTTATTGGTTTCCTGCTCTCAGTTGTCCTCTAGAATAAACTTTTATTTCTACTGAGGAAAGATACTATACAGGGAGACACACTTTAGTAGACTAAATTAACGTTTGAGGATACTCCCATTGTTTTTTATTCTTAAAGATAAACTTCTATGTTTTAGGAAGTTTTATCTCTTTTTGTTCTAACTTCCACACCAATTATTATAATGCCACCGATTATGTATTAATGCATTGTTGCATTAATATGGTGTTGAAAAATATGTATGTATCAAATATATCCAGTATAACAGACAGACCAAGTTTATTTTAGATCACAGAACGCTTTCAAGCTCTTCTGTGCTTTTCAACAAGAACATCTTGCACTTTTTATTCTGGTAAGAAAGCAAGAGAAGCACAAGGTAAAGACAAGATGGTAGAAGTTCTGTTCAGTAGCTGAGCCCTAAGATATCATTTTTAGTGATGAGCGTATAAACAGAAACTAAATTCACTAGGCTACTATACCTTTTTTTAATGAGATTTGCTAGAATATGCTACTAAATTTTATTGGTTAGTTACTTTTTACATTGCCAGCAGGAGATCTTTATGAAATATTACAGTAAAAATGTGTTTCTTCAAGAAGCAGTAATGTAATAAAATGCATCACTAGCTTTGATTGCATTGATAGCTTGTAGGAAGAAAAGTCCCTTTAGGGAGATGTGCTTTGTGTCAGTATGGAATAGGAAAGACTCTATTTTGCAGTGCATTAAAACCATGGGAGCCATTAGGTTTGTATAATAAAAATCTTGTAAACACTGATAGTTTTATGGTTCATCTTTTCAACAGCTGTTTTGTATAAAAATCTGTGGAAGCTTGAAATCATAACACTTTTCAAAAGGACCATATAAGCTATATATTAACTCAACCTATATTGTCACTCTCCTAACTTAGATAACCATGAATAGAGTTCAAATTTCAGTCAATTGTAATAAAAAGTTATTTTCAATTTAGTGTAATAAGAAACAATTTTGGAAGGTCCATTGACTTTAGAACATGGATATTATTTTCTAGTGAATATACAGAAATGAGCTCTTCCATGAGAAGCAGAATGTGAAAAAATTTAAACAAGCAGAAAAAAAAAAAAGCAGTGTCAACTGAAAGAAGAAAATACGCATGATTGCTCAAGACAGTGGCACAGATTAAATCCAGATAGATACATTTAAAATAAATTGTGTCATAGTTGTCTTTCAAGTATCTTACTATCTGCAGTAATCCCTACAAATCTATCGACTCAAGTTGAAGGACAGCATTCAATTTATCTTGAAATAGTTTCCTGATTTGGTTAGAAAGCTAAAGTCAGCTCATAGAATTCTTTTGTGTGATTTTAATAGACTTTGAGGGTTTGAATGGCATCAGAGGGATGAGAAAATTGTATTGGAGAGAGAACAGAAATTTATGCAAAAGTTGAGTGGAAATCTAACTTTATTGATCCTCGTGCCTTGATTAGGTACAAAAGAGTAATCTAATCTCTCTTCTATGTGCAAAATTATGTTAATTTTTCCTAAAAAGAACACATCAAAAAAAATCCAAACCAAAACAACTAAATCAAAACAAAACAAAGAGAAAAGATGGGTTTTGGTACAGTGACCGGGAAGTTCTCCAAAAGAAAATACGTGTTGATCATGTAACACATAATCCCACTGGTGTCTGCTCAAATTCTGAAGCTGGTGGTAACCAAGTCCTGATGCACCAGATTTCCGCTTATTTTTTCCTTTCTCATCAACCACCATAAAAACAAAGAAGCTTTCATTCCCTGCTAAAAAGGATCCGTAGAAACAAAGAAATGAGAAGTGAATGAAACTCCTACAACAATGTTCAAAAGGAAGGACAGAAAGAGAAGTGAGCTATATCAAAATGTTTTAAAGTTTATTTACTAATAAGGTTTTTTTTTCTTTGGAACCAAAGAAGCTACAGTGCTGAGGAAACCTCAGCTCCTCAGTGTCTCAGCTACCAATATGGCAAATAAATGCCCTGAGTAACCAGCTTTTTCTCATCAGCTGTACAGGTAATACAGTCCTCTAGAAGAAAATCCAAATCCTTCACTGGCTGCCAAGGCTGCAGATGTAAGTTGACTATTCAGTAAATATGAACTAGAATCCACTTGAATAATGAATTTTACCTGAAAAAATGTCAGTTATACACATGCTTGTGGATTAGATTTTACTGATGTAAGTAAAAATAATTCAAAACATGTGCGATCATTGGCTTTAAAGTAATGGTTTTATTACAGCTACTTTCTTTTTATTTTTTCCCCTTTCACTCATTTCCTTATTTCTTTAAGTCTCTGCTAATTTATGCTCGGTGAAGATTTAGTGGTTTTTTTCACCATGTTCTTATTTTGAACCTTAAATTCTAACACAACTAAAAGGAGACTTCAGGAAGCAAGCTCCAAATAAAACATTCACTCTATTTGCTGATGTTTCAAGCATTAAATTAATATTCTTGAAGTTCATTCATTAAATCCCTAACCTGTAATTAGGATTCAGTCCATGTTGCTGATTAGACAGGAAAAAAAATTCAGCTCACAGAGAAAGGCAGCTTTTCATTTGAATTCAGAGAGAGTAAACACACTCCAGAAAGGGTTTCTGTGGTATATAGATATAATTATCATGAAGGAGAAGGGAAAAAAACCCAAACACTTGGAACCTTAATGAACACAAAATAGGATGTTTTAGCCTTGAGAACTCCCTGCAGCAATGTTACTTTTCTTAGTATCAAGCCTATTGACCAAAACTTGACAATAGACGGCAAAAGAAAATTTCCATAATTTATTTAGTGTGCTTCATTATGTTCTAAAATATCTGAGCTGATTTATTACAGCTAGTAGATCCACGCAAACAAAGGGCAAGATGGTATTTACTACCAACATGTGAATGAGCAACAAGATCATGGCAACCATATTAGAGTCAAAACAACAAAACAAACCTTTAAAGTATTACAGGAATGAAGAACATGGTTAGAATGGCAGCCACTAGCAACCTTGAAGGTAAAATTATCCAAATACTTCTGATATAAAATATGGAAAAATAAAAATTTATATTTGCTGCAGGGAATGTAATTAAAGTTACATCTGAACAGGTATAGTTAATATTCCTGAAGTTCTGTGAGCTCTGCTAATATTTGATGGTTGCTCAAGTGTTTTTATAAACTAGATTACTTAAATACTATGTAATTTCAATTATGTAATTTTAGACTTTTGGAAATCTTGGTTAAAATATAATAGTGAAGGTTGCTCAACTGCTGTTAGTTAATGAGTTGCTTTTGCTCAATAGATTTTGTCAATAAACCACAAGGTTCTGTTTGTAATAGAAGAGGTGATGTACGAAATTAAATCTTTATGGTAGTGACCAATTCAAATAGTTAAGTCTTGCTTAACAGATCTTAAAATATATATTAACACTTTCTGTTCACTAGCTGATTTACTAGCTGAAGTAGTAATTTTTATACATTGTATGTGTATGTAGGACCATAGACATTCAGTTGTTAAGTATATTATCCTTTCTGAGAAGAATCCATAACAGAGGGTCAAAGCAAAAAAAATCAAAGAAATTTATCTCAACATTGTATCTACTTTGAGATCTATAGACCATTTTGGTAATCTTAATATTGCTTAATATTGAAGTAACAGCAAAAGGACCATCTCTAATGTCTACGGAAATAAAAGATATTCAAATAAACATATATCATATTATTTTTTTTTCCAGAACTTCCCATACACATTTATGAATAATTTTGTTGTGTTTATATATCTCAGTTTTCAGAAGAAGTTACGGTTGAGAAGTAGACCTGTAAAATCTACAGCCAATACTAACATATTTCTAGTTCTGGGCCACTGTCTGTATTAGGAACTTGTGGACCAGTAAATAATTTGCCATTGCTAGTAAAGGTGACAAACTTTCTGACCTGACCATCACACAGAATCACAAAATGTCAGAGATTGGAAGGGACCTCGAAAAATCACCTAGTCCAGCCCCCCTGCCAGAGCAGGATCATCTACGGTAGGTCACACTTATGACCTGCCTAAGTTTACCATAGCCTAAACAAGTCTTAGCTTATGCTAATGGTCTTCTAATAGTAACCATATAACTATTGCATAACCTATTTTAGCTCAAGAAAATTAAGAAAAATTAAACCTGCCCCTATTAAACTGCTGGGAATTTTGCAGTCAGAATCAGTATAACTGAAAAAGAGTAAGGACAGAACAAAGGTGTTGTGAATGTCTGATCCAATATGTAATATAATCTGTAAAATAGGTAACACAAAAAATATAAGCACAACATAAAATTCTGTACTGCCTTAGTCAGTTACAGTCTCATGCAATGGTTATATGGTGTAACTCTGAGTTCTTTCAGCATATGAGATCACCATAAATATCCAAAGGAATCCTAAAGGTCAAAGGATGTATATCTAATCTGTTGAAATAGAAAATTTTCTTTCAGATCTGTATGCAAAGACAATCTACTACAGGGAAAAAAAACGTAATAAAAACTGTTGAAGACTAGAATTCATAATGTGAGAACGGTAAGAAGAAAAGAGACTAGAAGATGGTACAGGTCCTCAAATGATGTCCGACAAATAATCTACGAGAGAGTAGATTTTATGCCAAATTAGCTATCCCAAATTAGCTGTCTGAGAGTGGGAGACTAACTATTCCTTTGAAGAGGTTAAACCTTCAATAACAGTTGGTGTAACAGCAGATAAACTGAAGTTTTCTATGGTGTAGAAACTGATGGCTCTTGCCTACCTGTGAAAGAGTACATACTTTGTAAATGAAGTGCCTGTGAAACTAATATTTTGAGTTTGTGGAATCAAATTAGAAAAAATATGGAGGATGAAAACAATAATCTTTGTTTTCAAATGTGAGGTTCGTGTAACAGCAGCTTTTGTTGAGGCTAAACACACTGTTACGAAAATCTAAGAAACAGACACAATTTAAAGATTAACTAGGTAGTGAAATTTACAGAAACTCATAAGGTGGGAACTTGGTATGTATTATTGAGTAAAGATTTTCTGTGTCTTCCTTGGTACCAGACACACCACAGACTATGAATTTCTGTATGGAGATATTATCTGATCATAAAAGAAAAGGGCATCCATTGTTATATTATAGTTTGAGTTTTTTGGTGTGTTTTTTTTGGTATATGTTTAGAAGTGATATTGTTCTAAAATCTTAACATTTGTCTGAGAGAGCTTAGGTGGCTTTTTTTCTAGCACTGGTAATGTTCAAGCAATTTCAGAAGCAAAAAAAAGAAGAAAAAGCTGTGTTTATAACTTGCTTCCCTCAAAGAAAACTAATTTTATCTCTAATAATATTGGTTACATTAAAAATTTCTTCAATGTTTCACATTTGTGACTAACACCTTACAGAATTAGAGCATTTGCCTTATAAGCACATATTCCTTTCTGGAAGCTACCATTCTGCAGTCACCAAGACAACTCCTAAAGGGGTTTCACTGAGCCTTTGGTAGCACACGCTATCCCTTGAGAGGCAAGGACACTAAGGAATGAGAAAATAAAATTGAAAAATAAAAAAGAAAAGAGGATAGTAGTCAGAGGTGATCAAGAGATGAATCCCGCATTTTTTTTCAAATTTGTCTAAATGAGGACAGGTAGAAAGACATAAATAGAAAAGAGAAATTATTTAAAGGGAAAATGAAGAGTAAGTATGAGAAATGGAAAGCAATTACAAAAGGAGAAAGTGATTTATAATTTCAGAAATCACTTCTGGCCTGGATCAGTTAAATGTATTGCTGGGTGATGAAGCAAAGGAGCCACAGCTTGTGATATTTATGAGGCCAGAAAAATTCCTAGGAGTACTGCTTTGAATGAGTGGGACAAATTAGATAGAAAGCAGGAGAATTCTAGAGATTGGAAACAGGAAAGTTCTGTGATTAATTGCTCGATTTCATTCCCAGTTGAATTCCACTCAAAGCTATATCAAAGATGCACTGTAACCATAATAAAAAAATCTCTGTTTATTTTTTTCTTAAATATAGTAGAGCAAATTAGAACACGATATTTTAGAATAGCACACCACATTTTGTGGGAACACACTTACATAGGTACTTACAACCACACTTACATGGGTAGGATAAAATTCAGACCTCTAGGAGTTACTGTCCATGGCTTCTCTTTTGATTATCAGTGGTTCCCAAGTTCTTGATATTGATTATAAGTTACAATCCTATCATCATAGGTTTTATCTGAACCACTGAACTGAGTGGTGCTAATGAGCTCTGTTTTACTGTAAGTATCCCAATGAACTAAAATGATAATTTTAAGTTATCTCTGTTCATGACAGAGAAATTTGTACTGAAGTAATTAAGATATAAGTTTTTGAAAGCTTAAAGAAAAAGTTATTTCTTTCCTGAGGAGGAAAATCATTACAGAAAGAATAATTTAGAGAAGGAATCCTTAAATATTAGACCTAATACAGGTGTCTGTGAAGAGACTTGGCTGAACAGGACACTAAACTACTGATATAAAGGCCTGGTGATGTGTAGAATTCCTTGCCCAGAATAATCAAGAACAAAAAATAAAAAAAAATCACAACAAAGAACAAACTAAATAATGCAAAGGTAGACAAA
This sequence comes from Apaloderma vittatum, assembly GCF_000703405.1. Lineage (NCBI taxonomy): Eukaryota > Metazoa > Chordata > Aves > Trogoniformes > Trogonidae > Apaloderma > Apaloderma vittatum. The sequence continues at coordinate 27,145 of NW_009712995.1, read as the reverse complement.
CTTGAAAGCAAAAGAATGAAAACATGGAGTCATTTATTCGTGATTTCGTATTTATTATGTTGTTTCTTTTACTGAAGTTTAGAGCAGCCTCCTGTAAACATGCTTTGATACGGCAGTACGTTTTAGCAGCTCTTTAACCTTTCCACAATATCAGTTTTCAATATCTTATCCCTTTATTTCAGCTGGGTGTTCAATTCTTTACCTGAAGTTTTTGATAAAAAGTTTTGTGTTTGGTTTTGAAAGTAAGGTTATTTTTGGCTCTAAGCATGCATTTGATCAGGCTGAGCCTGTCAGTACAAATTTAGCATTTGAGAAAGCCAATATGTTGCAGTTTTACTTAGCAGTTATATTTGGAGTTCATAGCTTTTGTGGTAAGAGCAAGGAACAATACTACTACTACCACTAAATAATTAATCAGCTATGTTTTCAGATGCGAGTATGATTGTAACTATATTTAACAGTTATATGCATAGGTTTCATGCAGGCTCTTGCACTTTAGTCTTTGTAGACAAGGTAGAAAGTGGGGACATATATATGTAAGAGAGGTTGAAAGGCTGATTTTGACAGTAGGGTTGAAGGCAGAAGTCAGAGTCCTGGAGTCCCCATGAGCATTGTAAAATGCCTCCTCTCTTTTTTTTTCCTTCTTCCAACTGCAGGACTGAATAGGTGCTTCTGGCTTCAAATGCCACCAGTTAAGGAGTTTAAATAATTCATATTAGGAATCCTTAGAAGTGCAACATATATAGGACTGTGGTTTCTCTAAGGCCTTATTGCACAGTGATAGTAGTATAAAGGGGTCTAGGAAGATGTGTAAAACTTTCAAGTGGTTTCAAAATTTGAAAAATCTGTTGAGCATTCCAATATAACTGAAAGTCATATGTAGTAGAATTAAATCTTACCTAGGTAATAATAATAGTATGATAGCTTCTTCTACATAGTTAAAGCCTAAAAATAAAATTTTGTCAATAACTGTACTTACAATATGCATCAGCCTTAGATATAATATGGTTATCTCTTATATTACATTCTTTGTAAACAGTTGTTCAGAGCATTCGAACATCCTTTATATCTTATCTCAGTGGAATAGTCTTTTCACCTCATTTCTATTTAAATCATGTTATATATGACTTTTCATTTAGTGAAATTGATCAGCTTGAGATAAAAGTATTTGAGGGTCAGAAAACAGATATTTTTAAATTACATTTTAAGAGCATAAACATAGATCTGGATGTTGCAGCCTTCGCTACCTTACCTGCTCCTTTACGTGCAAGACATGAGGGATCGAAAACAAGTGCAGTTGCAATGCTAACACACAATGTTATAATGATGAATACTTATAGGGTGTTGTGGGAGAAAAGCACCAAAATTTATCTTGTTTTTCTACCTCCATCTTCCATTTTAAATAGCCTTCCTTCAAAGGACTGCAGAAGGTTTGCATCAAACAAATAAAAAACCCACCACCACCAACAACAAATAGATTGGTTTTCTTTCTTTGATCTTCTTTCCTTTCTAATTCTTGGGTAAATTAATCTACTTTTTTCACCTTTGGAAGCTTATTTTTTTCAAACAAAAGATTTGCTTTTAGACTTGTTTTTTAATTTGTTTCTTTATCATCTTTTTCTTGCTCTCTCTTGGTCACACGTTTGTAGATTAAAGACTAAAATAAAAAATAGAAACAAATGAAACATTTCTGAGTGCAAGGGTGATGTGTAATGTATTCTATTGCACCCCCAAAACATCCAAAAGCCATTATAGGAAGGCACTTTGAAAAGGGCATGCTAGATTTCAAAGAATATGTTGATTTTTCAAAAAAAAAAAAAGAAGCTGTAAAGATTAAGTGAGGAAAAAACCCAACTGATAACCTGCATTACAAGGAAAACTATTAGGCAGGTAAGACTAATAATAAATAATCCATACTTGTTCACTAAAGTTTTCACTTTTGCATTTAATCCTCTTCAGCTGCAACAGACTTAAAAACACATTAACATCTGCATTTTCCCATAATAAGTCATAGAGATAATTTGATTTATCATTCATTTATTGAAGAAAATCCATAGTAGGTGAAGGACTGTGCTGCAGTACATATACTTATTTCATACAAATAATAACAAATAAATCCTTATGTTGAAATAACAGAACACTCAAAAGCATAGAATGGCCTGCTATGCCATAATTTGTCCCTTTTGCTACTGTAATAAAGACCTTATTAATAGGAACATCTCAAGATCATCTAGAGCAATGCTCTGTTGAAACTAAGGTCAGCTGTAACAGGTTGCTCATAGATGTTTCAAGCTTGAATACCTCTAAGGACAGAAACTACAATTCCTCTGGAAGTCCTATTCCAGTATTTAACCATTCTCACTGTAAAAAATGAAATAAAAATTAATAAACTTGCATTCAAATGGCTTTTCTTCTTTTTTAGTTTGCAATTATTGTTTCTTCTTTCAGTGGTTGCCACTGAGCAAGGAATAGCTTATTTTTCCTAATTCCCCCATCAGATATTTATATATACTGTTAAGTTTCCCTGTTTTTTTCTTTAGGCAGGACAGTCACAGCCCTCCTAGCCTCTCCTCCTACGTCAGACACTCCAGTCCCTTGTTCAACTCCATGGCCTTTTTACTGTACTCAGCTCCAATGTTCACGTCTTTTATATACTGGGCAGTCCAGCACAGGACCCAGAGCTCCAGATGTGTCTCACCAGGGTTGAGCAGAGAGGAAAGATCACTTCCCTTTACCTGCTGTCGTTTCTCTGCCTAACACAGCACAAGATCCTGCTGGCCCTCTCAGTCATGAGGGCTCAGTGCAGTCTATTGTCCACAGGGACTTCCGTGTCTCTGTCTGCAGAGATACTCTGTAGCCTGTCAGCCTCTAAGCTTGTGCTTGTGCATGGAGTTGTTTCTTCCCAGATACAGGATTTGGCATCTACCTTTGTTGAACTTTATGAGGGTCATGTTCAACCATCTCTCTAGCCTGTCTAGGTACCTCTGATTAGCAGCATGGCCAGCTGATACATCAGTACTCCTTCTGGCTTTGCGTCATCCACAAGCTTGCTAAGGGTGTACCTACTCCCATCATCCAGATCATCAATGAAAACACTTAAACAATATTGACCCTAGTAGTCATCTTTGGACTACAGCACTAGTTACTGGACTCCAGCTGGACTTTGTGCTGCTAAACACAACACCTTTAGCCCAGCAACTCTCCCGTTTACCTAATCCACACTTTATCAGCTTATGTATAAGGCTATTATGAGAGATAGTACCAAAAGCCTTGCTAAAGTCAAGATACACAATATCCACTGCTCTTCCCCCATCCACTGTCTTTTTGACCTCAGATGCTGCATAGCCTGCTGACTTCCACCTGGAGTTCCTTTCCATGACTACACAGAATTTCCCCCAGCACCCACCTGCTGTGGGTGAGGAGCCTACCTGCCCCATCCCAGCCATTAGAAGAGACATCGGGCACCCCTACAGCCCCAGGATGACATCGTCCCGTGAGAGCTCATTCTGATGGAAGCCTCTGATGGACCAGGGTCTGTTTCTTCAGGGCTAATACTAGGACTGTACACTGTGGCATGCCACTGCTGTTGCCCAGACTGTGGCAGCCTGGCAGAGCTCCTGGCCTCCTTTCCATGCTGTGTGTGTTGGCTGCCTCAACTAGCTGCTCCCCTAGTGTGACAGAGCCATATCACTGCCAGTATCCTGGGATACTGCAATAGCAGGACACTTGTTAAATTCCATTCCCGGAGATCTCAATCATTAGATCACACCCCTGCTGCAGAGGAGTTGCTAATCTGTTGTTTGGGGTACATGGGAAGAAAATTCACTTTTTTCCCTTTTAATTCTGAAGATAAGGTAAACTGTGAATACAAAAAGTTTTCATATCCACAAGAGCCATATACCCTAAATAGAAGCTGAACCATGCAGTAATGTTTCAGAAGTTCACTAAAGTTTTATGTAACACTGAAAAAAATGGTTTTCCGAGTTCCCCAAAGAACAATTAAATATTAAAACAATATAGACAGAACACAAGCACACTCAACCATTTTCCTTTACTCTGCCTCTGGATAGATACTATGGTATTCACACAAGAATTCTTGTCTCAAATTTCTCCTTTTTCTTAGTATAATTTCTAGGATTTATCTTGACTGTTCCTTAGTCTGATGAAATTCTACTCTAGAGCAGCTTAGATATTCATGATATAGTATTAATAAAAATAATTTAAAAAATCAAATCTATGTAAACAGATATAATCACAGGGTACTTAGCATTTCCCCAAAAGTTTGAAGCTCAGGATTGGTTTAGGAGATATGAATACATCTTTACTTGACGAATTACAATGTTATCCTCACTTACAGGTAGAAGTCAGATGTGTACCTGACTGATGCTGTGTGAGTATGGGTAAAGCTTGAAGTACTACACTATCCACTGTAGAGTCCTTTTGTGTTGTTGTTTGATTTTTGTCTCTGAAAATTTTAGCCAAAACACTCCACCTGTTCTATGAGAGGAGATGACCAGAGGCAACAAAAACAGCTTGCCAAAGATCCCCTAATCAGCAGTGATATTGGTCTAGAAACCACTTTACTACTGCTTCTTCCTAGGAAATAGACGTTGCTTAAACCAAACAGGTGGTTACTAATTACATAACCTTCATTTTCCTGATACCTAATTTAGGATGTTAGGGTCTGTTCTGCAGAAATGCTAGACACAGCTGCCTCTGAGGTCAATGGCATCTGAGCTTTCATCATATAAGATCCTATAGAATGTTTAAGCACTTCATCTTAGTTATTTCTAAATACTTCTGATTTTATTCCAGCTATGGTGTTTCATTTTTGGATTTTTTTTCCCCCTTTAAAAAATGAAATAGCCTTATTTGCTCTGTGAGTTGGTAGGTACACTGTGAAGCTGAAGCCTGAGAAACTTCTCTGTGTTAGGGTGGGGAATACTACTGAAAAACTTGAGGGGAAATAAATTGCTTCCTTTTAGAAGATGAATGTGACTCGTATAAAATCTTTAGGAGCTACACTCAACTGTGTTACAGAAAACAAATAGTAACTCAGTACGTGAACACTACTTACTTAGGACAATCGATGGTATAAATCTGTAGGAAAAAAATCTATGATGCTGTAACTAAAAACATACTTACAAAACAAGTGTAGTTAAAACATGTTGATTTTGATATCTTCCAAGTTTTGACTTGCATCCTGTTAAGTGGTTTCTATTATTTTTCAAATATTCTCTCATATTTAATAGTTATTTTTATAAGCATTCCATGACATATGATATGTTGCTGATATAAAGGTTTTTAAAGGGATGAGTCAGATTCTATAACACTAAGTCATTCAAAACCAAGAAATAAATAAAAATAACATTTCATTTTCTTTTTAGCTTTTAATCTTTCTGTTTTGTGTGGGTTCATGATTTACAATTCTGCCCTTAATTGTGTGTTATACTCTGACACTTACATGCAGCAAATCTGGAAGGATGAGGTGGGTACCTGCACTCAGTAAACAACTACCAGAGTCTTAGAGCATAGCTCTGCTGTGCATACAGTTTTTGTCATTTCATATTTGCTCTTGACATATGCTGAGGGTTATTTCAGATTTAACGTTTATTTCTCTTTTGTACATAATAACAAAATACAATCATAATGTACTTCAACAGACTTTCATTTTTGGGGGTTTTTACATGTTTTTCTTCACAGCGGAAGTAACTGGTGGAGGTGGCTAGTTTTGCTCCCTTAGACCAATATTGCTAGTAGATTCATATATTACTTTTTCAGACTTTTCACTCCTTATCACAATACAATACAGAGAAACATATATACACAGGGATATCAGAAGTGTGTGTTCTTAACAGTTCTACTGTTGGTATGTGGGGATTTTAAAAAAAAAGGTCAAAATAGATTCTATATGCCTAATTAAATACAAGTTTATAACCTGTTTAAGTCTGAATTCTCATCTATACAATATAAAAATTAAAATTGTTTATTGGACTAGATCATCTCTAAGGTCCCTTACAGCCTATGCCATTCTATGATTCTATGAGTCTATGATTTCTTTAGGTCAACTCCTTTCATGCTTTTCCTAAACTGGTAGCCAGTTCTCATTCAGTTTAATTGTGTGAGATCAGAATCCTATGAAAGTTTCAGCTTTCTCAAGGTTTTACTGGCTTTATTTTCATTTTATTTCCTCCCGCCTTCAACCTGTTCTATTTATTCTTCTTTTTCTTCCATTTTCTTTTGTTCTTCATGACACTAGTATCCATCTAGATAGAACTGGCATTTTTCAAAAATAAAAACTCAAAACAACAAATACACACTTTGTCTTGTAGGGACAATAAAATGATTTTTTTTTCATAAAATGAAAGATGTATATGAGAGTTCTCTCCTCTGACTTCTTAGTAAGGCTATTTGCAGTAATATTTGCAGAACTCGAAAATGCCATTTGTCTTAGGAGTACAGGAGCTACTTGCTGTAGTTTTCTAAACTCTATCTTGTGCAGTCAGCTACTCTACTGTAAATGCTGGGCAGCTGATTCCACTTACAAGAAAAATATTGCCTGTTATACCACATCCATGCGGTATGAATCTAAATTCAACTTCACATCAAAATGAAGAAGTTGTTACACTTTTTTTTTTTTAAACAAAACCACAGCGATGAATATTGTGTAAATCAGGAAATGAAACCGTGGATGATACGAAATGAAAACCTTAAAGGGAGAAAGATGACCATCTCTACTAGAGTAGGTTATTGACTCCAAAATATTCAGTGTAGTAAGCTATTAGAAACTTTGTCTTTAAATGCGGATAAATTTCTGTGACAGAATCTTGGACATGTGAAAATTTAAAATAATTATTATTTCTTTCAAATCTCTCACCTCATATATTGTGAAATTTCACTTTTCTTGCTTTAATTTATACGTGTGTCTCAGGTCAGGATGCACTTCATCTGACATCACTTGGGCACTGGTGTTTACCATCATTGAAGATGATGATAAATCCCCTTCTTTACAACCAAAGTGAAGGATGTTTCCTATTTTTTTGTGAATGCACAGAAATTTACACAAAAACTGAAGGAAAAAAATGTAATTATTATTGATCATGAAGAGAGCATATCTCAGTAGTTGGATGTTGGTAGCTTCAGACTGCTGGAAAGGGCAATGCTAGAGGTCAGCAGCCTCTGGAGTACTTTGCTGTAAGGAATATGATGAATGTTATGGTTGCTGTTTTCTTCTTTATCCCTCTAGCTTTTACTTGGACTCACTTTTACATTTCCTGACATGTTTTTACACCTATCTATTCCTTTATTGGTCTATAGCTGAAGGCTATACTGGAATTCAACATATATAGTGCTTTTTATGTATGTTAGATACTGTTTATTTGTTCTTTGTTACCCTGAGAACAGTTTTGTCCCCTTCTGGGTCTTCTTTTTTTTTAAAAAAAAAAAAAAAAAGGCACAAATCCAAAAAGACCCCAGACAAAACTCCCTTGATCATTAGTAAATGATTTATAGCTGTAGACACAAGCCAGTACCTTATCTCTTAAGATCCCACGTCCATATTCCTCTCCCTTGCACACTCTGCCTCTACTTTTTGGAGCCTCCACTCTTGCACCCAGCCTGTATTTCTCTTCCCCATATTGTTGTGTTAGTCATAAACTCATAGTGTTACCATACAAAGATACTTTTAAAAAAATTAAAATGCATAAGCCTTGGGACCTAGTCAGCTAGAGAAATGTCTGTTGCCAGTAAACCAGGCGAAAGGAAGACTTGAGGTCAGGAGTAGGTGAGTTGGAAGAGGCCTGGGCAACCTCCCCCATCCTAGGCTTTGCTCACCCAACTCCGAGCTGTCAGCCATGGCTGCACCGTGTCATAGGGCCAAGGGGCTGCAGAGCAAGGGCTGAAAAGGGTGTTTTCTGGAAGTGGAAGGGTGGCAAGCCTTTGGGGAGGTGGCAGAGCCATAAGTGACATGCTGGCTCTGATGCAGACCGGGTGTCCTTTCTGTCAGCTGTGGATGTCTGAGGGATATGTCATGCAGCTCCTGTTCCAGCAGACTAGAAGGGCAGAGAAGAAAATATTTAGGGATAGTCGGCTTAAGCTCCTGCATGTCTATTCATCTTGCAGACACAAATGGTCTCTGAATGATTCTCTTTATGATCCTGTTGTGTCTGACGATAGCATCAGCACCAAAGCAGTTGCTGAAGTGGGAACACGGGAAAATTTCCATCTCTCATATAGCCGTGATAAAACCCTTTATGGGATCAAACACCCAGAGAAAACTCACAAAGCAGCAGCAGTTGACACATTATTGATAGCTGATTAACTTCTGCAGCAAAAAGACACTGCTCTTAGAAGAATGTATGAAATGAAGAATGCAGAAAGTGCCTGAAGTAGCACTAGAATGTTGGCTATTCTCCACTCTCCGCCATCCTTCAGTACCCATTTCCAGACCTGCCTGATCAGACATATGAATCTGATGCAAAAAAAAAAAAAAAGAGGATAAAAAAATTGCCTGCTACTTCAAAGCAGCCGAAAACAATCCTTAAAATAAATTATATTCTCTGGTTTGCAGCAATACGTATTTGAAGTCAAAACCTGTCATAATAAAATCCCTCTATGTGTCTGCTCTTAAACATTTCACATTTGATGAGAAAAACAGTATCTTCCTACGAATGCCCACAGGCATCTTTTCCATCATGGAGATTTCTATACTTGTTTTAAATAACTCCCTCATAAATTACGAATTTGTTCATGTAAAGCTTGCATGAGAATGTAGGTTTGGACAACAGTGAATAGATTAGTAAGCAAGTTACAATAGCTAGCTAGAAAAGATGTAAGCAGGAACATTGAAGAGCAAGTAAGAGATAGACATGAAGAAGCAGAAAGGATATCTGACTTCTTACTGGATCTGAACATTATTTCACTTAAAAATCTATAATTGAATTCTAGAGAAAAATGCTTTCAGTGATGGAGAGATTAAAGATTTAGTCTAATGGGAAACATTTTTCTCATTGTCACAATGGGAACATAATTGTATTCTATATTATCTACCTTCCATAAATCTAGATTCAGACTTTGATTGAGAGATTTTGAACAAATGACTGCAGCAGGGTCATTGGGGTCTTTGCAAAAATGTCCTGATAGTCTTGCAAAGTATTGCTCTCTGCTCCAGAGAAAATACAACTTCTAGTTTGTCTAGAAAAGAAGGAATACTGGGGATGTTTCATACACTTTCTTTTGAGCTCCATTAACTCACAGACTTATTAAGATATAAACAATAATACACAGTTGCAAGTATGTTATTTTATAGCGTTCCCGAAAAACTTGTGCTTCGTTAAACCCCTTGACCTAAAATATCCAAGCTCAGAATAGCTTAGCTCTGCTGCTACAAAACTCCTTAACTACTGTTGTGACATAGTTTCTGATTTTACTTCTGACTGCCATCTTCATTAATTCCTCTACTAATTAGTGCTTCCACTATTTGCCTCTTCTTTTCCAAAATTTCTTCATTGTTTCCTTACTTCTTGCACTGTATTTCCTATATGTTTTGTCTTCACATTTCTCAGGCATTCATTTTTCTTCTAGACCCATGAAGAATGTAGCATCGTACTGAGATAAGGTAGTCTTTCTTCCAAGACAGTGAAAAATAGCTGGATGGGAAGTGGAACAGGCTTTTTCTCTTTTTTTTGTGTGCCGTCTTTCCATGATTGTTCAGGTGTGCAGAAAACTGTTTATGCTAGCTAATCTTACTCCCTTTCAGGGAAAGTATGTACCTAAACTTTTGCAATCTTAGTATTGATTCTGCTGCTCTAGTTGTTTGGAAGTAAAGAAGGAATCATGCCTACTTAATTGTATATTTCTGTAGTGGGAAAACTAAGAGAATTTCTTTCCATATACATAGTAATGGCAAAGTCAAGAATAAAGAAGTTACGATGCTTCTCTGGAGAATGGGCAATGTACAGTGAATTTTTGTTAAGGCTATTTTTCATTCTTAAATTACTGATGCAATGCTGCATCTCCTTTCTCCTTAAACAGTAAGGTGTTCAAGTTACCAAAATCCTTTTTTTCAGCCAGGTGATGAGAAAATGTGTGACTAAATACATCATGAGATCTGTATCAGATGTTTTAATTCAGATATAGCAGAGGGATGATGAGCAGCTGTGGTTATTTGTCAGGCTGTGTACAAAGCTTTCCATAAAGGCTTTTGTGCTTTGAAAATACAGTTTGGGAGAAAGAAAATGGAATGATATACCAGCAAAGTGAGAAAGGTATGAATGAATTTCCAGCACATTCTAAGATGTTCCTTTAAGAGCTGTTTGCAATTGCTGTATTGAATCTCAGTTTGAGAGAGCTGACATGTGCTAATGCTCACATTTAACAGTTCACCAAATGGATGGTTCAAAGGGAAGACACTGCATTTCCCATCAGCAGGAGGATTTACATTTTGTGAATATACTAGCTACTTTCTGTATTCCACTTGAATTTGAAATAAAGCTTGGTATCATATCAGTTAAATAAATAATCCCACAAATTAGATAAAGTTAAACATTTACTCAAAATCTGTTTATGTCAGGGCTTGTACAGAACTGATCCAGTCTTGCTTTTTCTTCATTCTCTGTAGAAACTCTCATAAGCCACCACTTCTAATTACTGTTACTATTCAGTAGGAGTAGCACTTCTTTGAAAGACAGAAGACTGAATGCTACTTTCATAACTATTTTAGTAAAATCATCATTTGAATGTCTTCAAATACTATGTTTATTAATTAAAACTATTTAGTCTATCTAAAATAACCTATTCTTTTAATGAGAAAATGTCATTTTATATTGCAACCAAGGATTATATTTGCAAACCAGCACTTCTAATACGATTCTTTTTGAACAAGTTTGTGTCGCTCTTTTACAGTACTGGGACAATTTTATCTCATCTCAGAAAGCAGTTTAGTTTTTTTGCTATGATGTTTGTTTATTGTCAAATACTGAGGTCACGAAAAGCTGATAATTTCAAATGGGAATGAATGGAATGGCTGGTGTTTTCAGACACAGTATTGTGATGCGTTCTCCCAGAACGGATGCAGAGGAATATCATTCCTTTTAAGGACCTCATTCTGAATTTCACAATTTGTTGCTTAATTGCTTGACCTAATAGCAACAATAATGAAGTAAGTCTGTCCAAGTGTTTATAAAGTGTAAGAATATCAAGGAATGTAAATGTCTATTATTGTGGGATTCAAGAAAATGAATGCTCAAGTTTGGCCACCCGCTAAAAATGTTTATCTTGGAGAACTGAGGAAAGGGAGCATATTACTAAAAATCACAGTGTTACTATGTGAAGCCTTGCCACCAATTGTGAAAGATGGTAAGTTTTACAAACAATTAGTAAAACAAACAAAAAGAAAGGAAATTTGTTTGCAGGCAAGGAGCAAACAGACAATGTTTTTATCGCTGTCTTCTGCTCAGGTTTGGGGTTTGTTTGTTTTTTTTAACTTTTACCTTAGGAAAAAAAATACTTACTTTTAAATGTTTTTTTCTAATGAAGATTATTCTAAACAAATAGAATCTCAATCCTACACTCTCAGGAAAGGTGATATACTTAACTTGCTTAGGATGACAAACTGCTGTGAGCAAATTTAATACACCCTAGCAATTTTAAAATGTTTCTCTGTTAATCTGTAAGAATTTACCACTAGGCCTGTATTTTCATACTCGTCATGCATGCATCTTTAACCCGTGAAATAAAGTAGTTCACACTCCTCTGGAAGAATAATCAAAGATTATGTTTTACTTTCGAAATAGCATTTGATTAATGTCTATACTGAAGTATTGTACTTAAGCAACACATGAAAAGCAAAATCTGAGGTTATTTTCTTGTTCTTCATATGTCTCAGAATTAACTCATTTCCTCTCCTTTCATTCACCAGCTTTCAGAGACATGTAAAACTGATTATTGGAATGAGATGCACCCTGGTTAAAAAGACATTTGGACAGCTTATGTTTGAGCTACAGACAGAGGAAAGTCCTGTCTGTAAATCCATAATGTTAGTAACAAGAGAATCTGGAAATATTCCTAAATTAGCCAAGACAACTGGTATACTTCTGTATACTTTGAAGATTTAAGATACATAGTTCTCAGCTCCTAGGGTAGAAAATCTGGGTAGTTTTACCTATAGAAGCCTAAGGAGAAACAAATCACATTTTGACAAGAGCTGGGAAATATGAACTTGTTATAATCTTCAAATTTTACAGAAAGGCTTTCCAAGGGTTTCAGTGAAGAAAGATGACAGCCTAATATCTCTTTTAAAGAATGAAAAGGGAAACAACACAATTTTGAATGTGTGTAGAACTGATATTCTAACTTGAAGACAAACAATGATCACATCAACTAGTGTGTTTGCATGACCACATACTAGGCTTGATTTCAGCATTTCTGATACATAGATGATATAGATCACCATAAGAAACTATAAACAAACAGATGTGCTATTCTTTTACAGAGTTATACTTTGTACATAAATAATCCCTGAGTACATCTTAAGTTATCAGGGCTTGTATGACTTGAGTTGTTTGCTCTGCAGTGCGTTTTCAAAATGACCAAGTGGTCAATTTGTTTGAGGTCCTCTTGTTTTCCCTTCTTTAATCAAAACTTCTGAGATATACTCAAAGCAACTCCTCTTTATTTCACCACATCAGGCTCTTGACTATCCTCTTCCTTTATTACAAACCTCATTTTGTTTCTTCAGAGACTGAATGTTGAATTACCCTGCTTAACCAACAGTAAACTTCAATTCTAGTTGCTGTTTTAAACCTCTCCATCCCTTCTTTTCCTGTGTTCTACCATTTCCAATTCTTAGTTTCTGTCTCTTCTCAAGATCTAGTACAGGGATTTGTCTTTTGTTATTTCACTAATCTATCACCAGGAAAACTGTATTCTGATTACCATGTGTTCTTGTGCAAAGGCTATGATATACCAAGAACTCTCTCATGTATACTCACTGTGCAGAAACTGCAAACTGATTTCTGTTTCCAGGTCGCTATTGTATGACAAACTAAGGCTGCAGACTTTTCTGATTAAGTCACAGACATGTTCTGCACTGGTAAAACATCACAATGTAAACATAGTGCATAATATAATTTCGCTAGCCTAGTTTATTTCAGGGCATATGTAGTTTTCTGAAATAATTGTATCTAGGATAAAGAAATACGTGTTTATGTTGAATGTGCTTCAAACATCTTCATCCCATGGTTGACAGGGTTTTACTTGTGAAAATTGCTAGAAGGAAATGGATTTCATCCATTCAGCAAATGACAACATGTAAGTAGTGCAGAAGAGAGAGGAGGAACTTTTAGTTCCTGTATGGTATTGATCTGGAAAATGTTTGTAGGAACAAAACTCAATCTTTATCAAGGGCCTGTTTTGCTCCTTGAAAATAACTTTGCTTGCATTTTGAGCAACTCAAGCAGTATTGGCTGGAGGTTACAAAGTACAACATAAGTGATTGCCACCTACTCTCTTGAATCTGTTTCTCTGTTCTGACACTTCTCTAGTTTCTATAATAGCTTCTAAATCATTATGCTTTTTCAAGTTGAGATGGGTTGTAGGCTGCTTTCTGTTTACAGTCTAGAAGCAGCATTTGCTGCTAGGTCATTTTAAAGGTCATATTCAAGGTCTTTTTAAAAGATATGTGTTAGCTTGCTGTGAGATTTGCACAAAATCTAAAATTATATTTAAGAGAGGTGTAGCAAGCAAATGAAAATTGCACCTCATTTTTCCTTAGATTTTGAGTTGCCTATCACACAAATCTTATTTTGAGCTGATATAACATGGAGTTTGATCTTACAAAGACTCCAAATCTAATTTCTTTTTAAGGTTTCTAGGCTTCTGCTGCATCATTTGTCTTTCTATTTAGTCTCTCTCTTTCTCTGTGGAAGGCATTACTGCTAAATCATTTTGCAGCAGTAATTTGCTATAATGTTAAGGAGCTACAACATGGAGAGCAGACGGTCTCTGTGCTGTTTTTACTTGTGAAAGGTAATACGTCAAAACACTTGTAGGTGTTTGAGAAAAGCTAAGGTGCAGGTCTTTTACTTGTCATTAATTGGGCAGGAGATGACTGAATTTTTCACTGCAAGAAGAATGACTTACAGAAATCAGGTCAGTTTCAAAAGAAATTGAACTCTGCACTAGTTGGTAGTGTTGTGCAAATATTGTCGGATGACCAAAATCAGTCCTGTAGCATGTTTGAGAGCCACTGTCTGTTCTTTGTTTTCTTGTATGCAGGGAGAAATCACTTCATACAGGTGGTATTTTTTGTTCTCAACAATTTTCCCCAGAGAGCCACTTTCAAGTGTTTATGCAATAAACTCTGAGTACCTGTAAGCAATTAGTGAATGGTAAGCTTTGAAAACTTTTGATGATCTGAATGACTTCACAGAATCTGTTTTTTGCAGTTCTGTTAGTTACTCAGATTAAGTTACTGAAGTTTCCAGATTCTTTTAAAATGTGTAGCACTTGGTTATTCTTCCATTCTCATCCCAATGGTGTTTTGGGGACTGATTGAAGATTCTACAATAACTTGAGCGCATCCTTCTGAAGGGAGCTCGGGAGGGAAGGAATAATTTCTGTGGTGGTATTTGCTGACAATAAAACTGAGATAGTCTCTGATGTTCTCTTAGGTATGGGGAAGAGAAGGCACACTTGGGAATGCTGCATTTGCTGATTGTTTCTCAGCAAAGGAGATATTTCTGAATATGATTCAATAGATAATTAAGTTTCCCCAAAAAAGAAGAAATATTTTAATTAAACATTATTAGCTGTGTTATCACTTCAGGAATTTTAAACTGTGGCCAAAGGCTCGATGAATGAATTAACAAGCAGAATATGTATTGCTCTGACTCTCTATAATTGTATGTTGCTTAGGCTTTAATGTTCTAAATATCTTTAAAAATATGTTTTAAGACAAGCTTTTGTTGTCTTTCATCCACTGATGTCTGTTTCAGTATAAACAGATCATGCTGTGATTGTGGGTAAAGAAATCTTAACTCAACCTGGTAATCTCCTAATGAGGCACTCATATTTCATATTCTGCAATAACTGACAGTAAAAGGAACTATGTATCTTGGGAATGCATGAGGCTTTTATGTTCTCTGCTGCCCATATGGCCTTGAAGTACTTCACATGTACTTATGTTAATAGTGATATCATTTTACAGCCCTTCAGTTTGAATCAGACCTCCGTTCACTCTTTCTGTATCATTGTTCTGTCTTCTCCCTCTTCCCCTTATTTTCTCTAGTAATTAATCGACATTATAAATTCTCTACTGCTTTACTGTTTAAAGTCAGATGTTTCTCTTGGTCCTTAACCACTGCATAAAACAAGCTGAACTTAGGTAGCAAAGTGAAACAGGGGTGGCAAATGCTTTTTTTCTGTTTAGAATTAAAGGAAATAAAAGAGTTTACCAGTCAGTTTACTTGCCTATAAGGACCACTCTTCACCAAACACTTGTGTGATGTTGCTAAAAAAGCAACAACATTTTATTTCTAACATTAAAAAACTGAAGGGAAATCCATGAAAGTGGTTTTTGTTATGCTATTTTTTCCATGGTGATCCTAAATACACATCTCTTACTAAAATTAGACAGAATATTCAAAAATCAAGGCATGAACTTGGCCAAATACCAATTTGAGAATTTATTCTGTTCTATTGTCACAGTTTGCTCATACAGAGAGAGCTATAATGTATAAGATACTACATTACAAGTTTTAAATAGATTTGATATGACATAATGACTAGTGTATGATATACTTAAAAATAAATTCTGAGGCTAGCTTTTAAAAAAGCTACATTTTAAAAAAATAACTTTTTGAAAGGTGGATCATCTCCTTTTAAGCCTACGAATTAAGCATTAGGGGCAGAACCAGGGGGAATGGTTTCAAGTTTCAACAGGGCAAGTTTCGGCTGGACATTAGGAAGAAATTCTTCACAGAAAGAGTGGTCAGACACTTGAACAGACTGTCTAGGGAGGTGGTTGAGTTGCCATCCCTGGATGTGTTTAAGTGTCTCTTAGATGTGGTGTTGGGTGATATGGTTTAGAGGTGACCTTGTAGTGTAGGGTTAATGGTTGAACTTGATGATCCCAAGGGTCTTTTCCAACCTGAATTGTTCTATGATTCTATGATTCTAAGTATATGTGCACTCGTTTACAGACCCTGTCAAGATATGCAATAGACTCCTTGAGTTTCAGCACAAACTTTTAGAAAATGTTCTTTATGTAGGTACTATGGAGAGGTATGAGACCGAACAGCATGGGGCTTTTTACCCAGGGGATCATAGAATATGAACTGTGGTAATGGAGGTTGAGCTTCTGTTTGAGACACTCTCACTTGTTCATCTTCTCATGGAGAGTTTTAACTTTTAGACCCTCTTGCTGTCTAAGCTGCTAGAGAGAGCTGCAAAGATTAGAAAACAGGATGCTCTAGTCACTGGGGTTGCACCAAAGCTAATTACACTGAAAAGCATAATTAAATATATTGTATCTTATCAGAGCTACTTGGAGACTCCTAATGTGTCTTTGCACAAGGAGGCACAAACATACTTTAAACCTTTCTTTAAGGTGCCTTAATTTTGTGGAGGGTACTCTGCTGGTTAGCTCAGTGGTTTGAGCTTGGTCCTGACAACAATGACAACACCAAGATCACAGGTTCGATTCCTGCTTGGTCCCCATGTGTTGCCTGGTCTAGTAGAGAGGTGGTGTCCCTGCTCATGACAGGGAAGTTGGACTAGATGATCTCTAAGATCCCTTCCAGCCTAGGCCATTCTATGATTAATTGTAGCAGAAGTATATTCCCCTTCCATTCTGCCTTGTGGTTGACAAAACTAATCACAGCATTGTGTTTGAACATGTTTGCTATTCTACCCACTGAATATTTTACTCCTTCCAGATGGACTTTCCCAGCTAAATGTCACAGTCTGAAATGGAGTGCACTAAAACATCCTTCTGGATGACATGGGCTCAGACTGCTTCAGGCGTGAAGGATTCAAATCTGATTTGCCACACTTCAATTTAGAAATTTTACTCAAAACCCTACATATCTGCAAGCATCATTCTTTTGTCTTTTGTGACTTGTGAAGGAAAAGGTTGACCTAAATGACCTTATTCATCAGATAATTTAATGCTTCAAACTTTTAACACCTGTGGGCTTTTTAGGATGTGTCTAGATGGTTCAGTACAGCACCAAGCAAAAAGAAATATATTACTGTCTATAGAAGAAGCAATATACTTCTATTGATGTGCCTACTTCTGTACAAGCTATTTTTTAAAACACCATTGTCAGAGAAGGAAACTTTAAACGTAATGTTATTCCTGTTTATATTGAAGTATCAAAGAAGAAGTGTTTATCAAAAACAGTATAATCAAATTGAAAATATTGATCTTCCTGTCTTTGAGGAATTAACTTTTCAGGCAGCATAAATTTAGAAAATAATGTCATAGTCCAGTTTTTCCTTAAAAACACTTGGATGCCCACAATGACCAACAATGTTCTCTGTTCAGGATTTGATAAGACAAATTTGTTAGTAGAGTTCAGATTTCTTCAATAAGAAGTAAGATTCAAATATGAGATTTAACCTGGACTTGTCCATAAATGTTCTATTCTCAAATAGTCCAAGACAATATTGTATTGCAGATAATGACAAACACCTTATTGATGAGCATCAGACAGACATCCTTCAGTCTGTCCTAAAGAAAAGCGTCTTGTCAGCTTTGAATCTGGTATTGGATTAGATCAGAGGAGCAGGGGGCAAACAAGTCATAGCAGAAGACTCTCGTCAGGAATAATTTCTGTTTGTTTGGAGGTTTTTTTTGGTTTTTAAAATGTATTTTTAAACCACGCTGTAGTTGCAGAATAAAACTGTTAGTGGAGGTGTTTAGGATATCATGCAGCAGTACTAAGCAGTGGAGAGACTGAGTGATGACTATCTCCTGATAAAAAACACTATGATGAAAATGATTTCTTCTCATAAGTTTTGTTTTATGCTCTGTCCAGTGAGTACCTTATGAGGGGACAAGGTACATAAAAAGGAAAGCACATATTAAATCTAACAATACGAAGTTCATTAAGCTGTTATCTACGTATGTATGTATTTATTTATTTATAAATGAGATGAAAGTTTGAAATATCAAAGTTTGAAATATCACCTTTATAAAGAAGGCACCGAATATTTTGATAACCAGAAACTTTTCACAAGTTTTCAGTGTTTCATAATAGAAGTTGCAGTCTGTTGCTGTCATCGAGAAGGGTTAAAAAACTGCTTTAATTGTTGATACAGGGACATTCAGACCATCCCAAAAGTATCTTTGTCAGAAATATTCCAGACTCCATTGTATGGTATTCTTCCCTTGCTTAATTACTAAAATATCTCAAAATGATGGGTTCAGTTTTCACTATAGATGTTTTCAGTAAACTCATTATTGTGGATTGGCTGGTTGCAGTGCTGATGGATGTGGAACTTGGCTCTGGTACAGAATGAGAAGAGTGTTGTTAGCCCATACCATTCTCCTGACTGTGATGAGTTGTTTCCAGGGCAGAAACACTGTTTGGGAAATTGTTTTGAATTGTTTTATTATAATGGTGTCTTTCACCAGGAATTAATTATATGCAGGTAGAGCAGTGATAATATGTGACAGTCATGGCTGCTGCTATGCTGCTCCTTTACATCTTGTTTACAACAATGAACATGAATTGTGTTTGTGCCAATTGTCCTGTGAGGCATGAAACAATGGCTCAGGCAATTGGACTAGTGTCAATTTTTTTTTTAAATAAAACTCAACAATATTGATCATCCTGAAGTTTCCAAGTTTTCTGGGGAAAAGAGACCAGAAATGAAAGATTTCCTTATTGATAGCTATAGGAAATCTCTGCTGAGCTAGGGTGCACTGAGACAGCAGCTAAGACACAGATGTTTACAGAATGTGAAATAACCTAAGGAAGACAAATGGCCTTGTGAGCTGGCTATCTGGCTCAGATTTAAGAGATCTGGGTTCGGCTCTGCCATGGATTTCCTTGAGTACATTATTTAATCTCTGTACTTTGGTACCTCATCTGTTAAACAAGGTAGAGCAATCCTTTTGCCTGTCGTAGTTAATAGCTATTTAGTGCCAAAATTGATCCTTTTTCTCTGTTCCTACAGTACTAAACACAATAAGATCCTGGAACCATCAGGTTCTGCTACAATGCGAATGAGTGTTAACTTTAAAGTTATGCAGAATATAGTGATAATTAAGTGGGTTTTTTATATATATATATATATACATAATTCAGTAGCAGATTATACTCTACTTTGGAAAAGGAAAGTCTGTGGCTCTAATTTATTAGAGGGGATAAAGGGGAAAGGACTTGTAGAAAAAAAAGAGTATGGAGTCTTTAATACTGAAGCTGTTTGAAGATTGAAATTCAGAGGAAATTTTTAATGGTGTAGTAAGGATATCTGAAATTTGGAGCTGATTAAGGCTCTGGACTTGGGATCTCCTCCCAATGGCATGAAGAGCCGTCTATGGCACAAAAACAGAGGCAGGAAAGCTGGACACAGAAGAACTGAGTATTGCACACTGTTATGCCTGCTGGATAAATCATGGGCCTGTTGGCAGACTCAGTAGAGAAACTGTTAAAAATAAGCAAAAGAGACAATGTTCAAGAACAGGGGAACTACTTCAGTTTAATTACTTATTTATTGAGCAGAAGCAACAGAGGAAGAGTATTTGTTTAACAGGAAAGGCTAAGAAACAGATGTTTTCAGACATTCCCACATGAAAAGAAAGATTTCTTCAGTTACTAATAAAGGAACGGGAGTGTAGGGCAGAAGATTTGGGGTTGGTTTGGTTTAAAATTTTAATAAGTTTTTATAATTTTTAATTTTAAATATCTCAGAAACAGAACTCCATCTGTCAGTCTGGAATCACAAAAAAAAAGAGAGAAAAATAAAAAAAAGAATCTTTAAAACCTAAGCAGCATAAGGCATTGCTGACTTTCTAGTTCTCTCTGTTCTAGAAGATAGAAAAGTTAAGATTTAAAGTTTGTTCAGAAAGTTTGTAGTGTTTTCACATATGGCAATTCAGACAACAGAAGACATGGATGACTTCAGCACAGTAAATCATTTAGGCCAGTATCTCTGTAAAGCTCTTTGTTTACACCAAATATTTTGAGTATGTAAACAGATAGGAAGAGAAAAAAAAATGTATCCAATACATAGATAACACATTGTGTCTCAAGGGAGCTTTTTTTCTCAATCTGTATTTTAGCTAACGTAAATAATGTGAAAGTATAGTTAGAGAGGTCTAACACTGGTTTGATTTAAATGCCAGTCCCCTGCCCACACATATCTTCTTACTCTATTAGATAAGCAGTATTCAATATTCAATAAAAAACTTTTTGGAGTTCAGGCTAAGCCTGAAGTGCCAAATTCTTACTAAATTCACACTAAATCCTGTTCTTTATTTCCTTTGTAATTTTAGCGAGTACTTAGTTAGTACTTAGGAGATCTAAAAACCTTTTCTAACCTCTCTGTGGTATAAATCTCAGTTTCTCTGCCTTCTCATGTTAAGAGTGAGAAAGCCTGAACAGGTTTTGAGGTGACAGACCTAACAAATGCAAATAGGCAAAGCTACTGCCCATAGGGCTAAATACAACCCTGAGAAACTCATCTCTGTTGAGAATTTGGACTCTGAATTCAACATTCAGACAGTAATCAAGAGCATCTACTGCTGCCCAGGTCTCTAGTGCCTTGAGGTGGAAATTGCTTGAGTGCTCAAACATGGATTTAGCTGCCCTGTTGAGGAGATAATGTTCGTTTTCCATCTGAGTTCTCTTGCTATACAACTTTAGACAGATAGCTGCCCAATTCTGCTTAAAACGCTGAAGAAGTCTAAAATGCAGGTCATTGTGCTGATTCACATAGACAGCTGCATCAGACAATGAGTGGTAGAAAGCAGCTGAACAAAGTGAGTTTTATAAATATCCCAGTGTCATGTTTCCCCAGCAGACCCTTCTTGTTCTGAAAGAATTTGACTTCCACACACCAGCAGTTCAGCATCAGAACTGTGGGATATTGCAGACATGTAAATTCACAATTCTTATATTGAAGTTATACTATCATACACTAAAGTAAGTAAGTCCCAAGTAAGGAAGGCTAGCCAATGAGATGCAGACACAAATTACAACCAGACATGAGGTCTGGGAACTGAGTTTTGTCTTGCAGGAGAAGAGTAAATTATCCTTGCCTTCTCTCCCTGTGACTCTTAAATTCCCAGGTCCGACTTTACTCATATTCAACCAGAGATGAAGAATCTTCTCCATATTTTCCTGCATGTGCTACAGTCTTGTACTAAATGCATGCAGAACACATAAGGTCAAATCATCTCTTGGCTGAGGAAAGTCCACAATCTAATTCTCCCTTAATATTTTTTCCAGTTTAACAGTGGAATAA
>NW_009712995.1:0-5640 GCF_000703405.1 Apaloderma vittatum | reverse complement strand
GGAAAGATCTCATTTGGAGGCAACGACCCTGCTTAATGGCTGAGCTAGTAGGCATATTTGCTTCAAATAAGTCCAGGGAAACTTTCTGAACTTTCAGGTAAGTAAAATAGAAAAAAAAAAAAATTAGAAGTAGAGAAACCATTTCAAATGTTGTAATGACCAGAAGCCCCTAATAAAATGTTGCATTATAACTTTTGGAAAAAATACCCTACTGATCTGTCATCAGAGCACAGCAACATGGCATTTATTTCCTCTCTCTGAAGTGTCAGGGACAGAACATCAGCTGCGCACATCAAAATCAGTGGAAGTGTATCAGTTTAAAATCCATCTAAGAGTCTAGCCTTTTTTTTATAGGTATTATTAGAGCTCTCTTTTTTGCTGTTATCTTTCAGAAAAGGTGGCAACTTGGGGTTAACATTCTGTCAAAAACTGATCGTTTTCCCACTCCCACCATCCTCTTTTGCAGAGGCAGCCTGACTTGCTGTACAAATGTCATTAGTTCCGCAGGGAGCTCCAGACCTTTGAATGTCACAGAACAGTCTATTATTTAGTATTGCTATAAGATAATCTTTTCAACTGCTGTTTTCTAGTGAGAATTCTCAAAGACAAACCTATAAAGAACAGATGCCAGCTCTCAGTCACTCTAGAATTTTGTCAGTTAAGTGACTTTTACCTTTATCCACTGGGACTTTGATTTTCGGACACAGATATCAAGGTAACAAAACATGCTACCACTGACAGGCTTCATAAAGTTTTGTTTCTTTTTCCCTTTCATTCCATATTTTACAATTCAAAAAAACACCCAGTACCTTCATCTGTCAATCATTTCTGGGACAAATGTTACAAAATACTGGTTTAAATATATTCTTAGCACAGAACTGTAAGTAATTAAATACATAAGCTGAAACAGAAGGATTTCAAAGTATGTTCACATTTCCTTTTCTCCTTAAATATTACCATCTATGCGTGACAGTTTTAAGGTTCATTCTGTCTGCAGCAAATGTTCTCTCTGCAGGATGTAAGTTATAATAACTTGCTGAGCTGAAGTCGCCTTTTTCAGAAAATAAACAGCACACGTGCTGTTTTCCTCAGAGAAGTTCCCCAAAAAGGTGTATCAAAGTAAAAAAGAATGAATTATGTTACTAAGGCATGGTGTGTAAGACACTCCTGGGTGTAACTGGTTTGGATGTGTGAGAAGTAAGAAGCAGAGTGAAACATGACAGCTCCGGCAAATCTCTTTCCTGATGCTGAGCTGAGCAGAGAATGTCTTGTATCCAAACACAATCCAGAGTGAAACAAACTTTTGTTTTAAAATCACTGGCTGCATGACAGCTCAAAGCACGTCAACGTGCACATTGCACCATATTGTCATCTCTGTAATGTTGCCACTGCCCATTACACACTCTGTCAGTGTCCGATGCTCTCTGTGGAGTCATAGGCAGCAGGAAAACCAAGAGCAGAAGCAGACTGTGCACTGCACCCTCACCGCTTCTCATATCAGCATCACTTCTCACAGCAACATGGATATTTACAGGAATTAGACATCAAAGGATACCATACATGCAGTCTTCTCTTTGAGGGCCGGGAAACCATATTCTCTCCAGTGAAGATTTTTTTATATATGTGCTCCAAATGGGAGTTGCAATAAATGATCCAGTAAAGAAAATACAAAAGAACATTACATATGTTAGTAGGCTCAGTGGTTTCAATAGAGTATGGTCTCCCTCAGTATGACTTGCATTAAATGACTGCATTTTTCTGAAGAATCTTACATTTTGCCTCATAGGAAGTTACCATGCTTGTTTAAAAAGACCATGATCCTACACAGGAAGATCATCTGCACAAAATCATAATTTCAAATAACCAGGTCAGGTTATCATCCATCCTATTGGTTTCATTATTCTTTATCTGTGTTTGATCTTGTTATTATAAGTTAAAGAGCATCTCTGTTCAAAATCTTTGTTGCATTTGGGAAAAATATGAATCAATGCTTAATGCAGTTCAGTTCATAAATCTAAAAATGTGGTTAGCAATATATTTTCTTTTAAATTCAAATATTGAAGAGTCTTGCAATTATTTTAAAAATAGATGAAAAACAGTACTCTAATATTTCAATGATCTCATAATGAAAGTTAAAAAGCAATATGTTAAAAGTTAAAAAGTTAAAGTTAAAAAAAGTTAAAAAGCAAGATTTATATTTGTTATTTTCCTTAAGGAATTTAACAGAACTATGGAAATTATTCAAGTCGAATACAGGAACTATTGATTTTGTTTGTTTCTTTAACTATGATGAAATTATTTTGCCAGATTAATTTTGTAGTATGTTTTCAGGAAACAGAAATAGTTGTATGTTTTACTTTAAGCTCTTGAATGGCACTCTGCTGGATTGGGAAGTAGCTTTTCTGATGCTATGCTGAATACATCAAATAAACCAATACTAAACAAGTGACTACATAATTTGACAAAACTAGAAAACTCACTTTAGGTAAATTTGGTTTCATACAAAGATGGGTTTGTTCACTTGAGATGTAAGGAAATATATTGCCATACAAAACTCCGCTTCTTCACTTTGAAAATCAGTTGGTCTCTACTGCTTTATATAGTGGCATTCAAAAAGCAGTGCCATCTCAAATGCAAAAATGGCATGACAAATTTAATCTAATTTAATAATGCATTTGTCCCACTTATAGCCAAAATATACTTGCTAGCATTAGCAGTTTCCAGAAAAGGACACACAATAATATGTAAAGTTTGAATAAGCCTCTTAATATCTAGGCCCTGGTATTTCTGACACATTCACTGAACAGTGGGACAGGAGGAGAGTTATGCAGTAAGACTACGTTCTCTAGTAAGTCTATGGTGTTCTGGAAAGGTATACATTTTTAAATGTGAAAAAATCCCAAATCAAAATAAAATGTGAGGAGAAGAAATTATCTTCCTTACAGCTGACAAGATAAAATTACTTTAACCACTTTTCTGGGCACGGCTTACACCCAAATACATTTCACATGTCCACTTGAAGACAAATTTTCGTTGGATATAGTAGATCATGTTTTAACTATAGAAAATCAGAAAAACTAAGAGTTAATGTGTGAAAGTTTACAGCCTTGTGATCTTAAAATGAATTATTATGGTGCATTCAGCAGGCTTGAAACACATTATTTTTTATTCAGCATGGAACAACAATCAATTTGAATGACAATAGAAACTTAGTGAAAACTTGTTGCTACTCATGTCAGTTTGATTTTAAATGGATAATTGATGTTACATCTTTTAAAAAGCTAAATGACTATCAGTTTCATATGATCCTGATCTTGATTTTTTTTTCTCTTCTAGTAGTGAGATTTGACAGATCTATTCACTTTTGAGACTCTCACTACAACTGCCAGTTGTTACTGAATGCTAGAGTAACAGGGAAGACAACCTTAAAAATGCAACTGAAGTTCTGTCTTTTTAGATTTACTGATGAGTATATTTTACTATTCCATCCCCTTTTAATTGTGGGGTTGATGAAGACCATATTTGCTTCTGCTTTGATTGCTTTGTACATCACATTTTCCATTACTGTTCATTATTTCATAGTAATCTCCTATTTGTGCTCCTTTTTTGTAATTTAGCATTTTCAGAGGCTGTACTTTGATTTTCTCAGAGTCACCAGGACCTAATATGTTTAGTTACTATTCTCATATTTTACAAAATGCATTCCTAAATTATTCTGCCTCGGATTACTTTTCACAGATATCTGTCAAAGTAAAAGTAATTATCTTACATAGAAAGAAACTTAGTTAATCAGAGAGACTGGTTCTGTTTGAGTTTTACCATTAAGTTCATCCAACTGTATTTTGAAATTCTGAGGTACAAAAAACCTGTTACATGTTATAAAGACTAAATATATATATTTCAAATGAAATCAAATTTAAAAAGAAAGAGAGCTAAATATTTACTAAATCCTTATAAATTACAAATTTCTGTATCACTGAAGTCTTAGTTTTCCAAATCTGTTTGGAGTGAGCTAGGGAGATTTTCTCATGAGTTATTCTGTTTGATTTGCAGTAAATTTGGTGTAAACTACCACTGTACCTAGAGCCAAGAGGAGGTAAGTGATGTGTTCCAAATACAGAAACAGAAAAATATTCTCCAAAGAAGGAATAGCAAAGACATTTGAACAAGTTAAAACTCTTGTGTCTAATATTCTCTAGAGGACTTCATTCTTTAGTGTGTTTGTTCCGTGTTCTTGAACATACAGGTTGTCCCGAAACCATTACACTACAAAAGTTTTCTCTCCTGAGACAAATATTTCATAATGGAATTTTGCAATGAGACTATGGTAATGATTTTAAAGATAACTTTATTTTCCAGATTTTCTTTTTTTTCCTATATAAATATCCTGTGAATTCAGACAGTCTTAAATAAACATCCAGAATGTCAGATATTGGTTAAAAGCCTTCTAAGCCATTTTGAGTTTAAAAGGCACAATAAGTTGGTACACATCCTGAAAAATGATACTCAAAGTTCAGGAAGCCACTTTTTTATAGTGTCATTTGGGGCGAAAATACTTTCTGAATGTCTAGAGGTTCAATTGTATATCAGTTCTGTTTAGTTTTCCTATTTTTTTCTTGCTAGGAGAAATTCTTCTGTTTTGTGTATATAATCATGTTATCTAAATACAATTTACAGTGACAAAATAAGAGTATATCATAAGCCTATTTGTGTTTCTATCTAGTCTTTCAGGTATTGGTGATGATATGGAAGATATAAGACAGTACAGGAAAAAGCTGATTTTATAACTACTGCTGAAAACTCTGCTTGTTTGTAACATGCCATTTAAAGAGAATATATTACACTGATGTTATATCAATCCATTATGCAGTATGTGTACTGCAGCACAATATGATGTATGCTACCCTTATTCTATACCTATCAATTGATAGACTGACTCAGAAAGAAGTCTTACCAGACAAAACCAGTATATTCTAGTATACTGTTCTAAAAGAAGCTGAAAAGGTAAGATAGAAGTCCACTACCTGTCAGACTGGACCCTTAAAGGACCGCCAACAACACTGTCTCATCACTTTCTCGTCGTCTGTGTTGCCACTTTCTATGCAACTGCCCATGAGGGTTCCATTCAACTATCTCATGACTTCAGCAATGTGACTTCACCCAACTTTCATGTAAAAAAATAAGAAAAAAATCCAACAAACAAGCATCCATAGTTTTAATAATGAGGGTGTTGCTACAATCTTGTTTTTTCTGTTTCTTTTTTTTTTTATTCCAGTAAAAATTCAATTAAATTCTGCAATGTTTCTTAGGCTGTATTTTTTCTGTCCCACTTTGGTCCCACTAAGTAAGTCTTCTCGTCCATAATAACTTAAAACTAGTTTAAGTTTGCCTGTTCTACACTGCGTTCTGCAGTGAAAAACTTTACCTTCCAGTCTACCCCATCCACAGTCATCTTTCTCCTCATCTGCGTTAGTACCTATTTCCAGAATTAAGCATATGATGGTTCATTTATAGTTCTCACATCCTTAAGATATAAAGAGGGAAAAGTATAATTTTCAGTGAGAATTTTGAAGTACCTTTATAATTTAAGAATACAGAATCATAGAATGATAGGAAAATTCAGGTTGGAAAAGACCCTTG
>NW_009712994.1:24404-24732 GCF_000703405.1 Apaloderma vittatum | reverse complement strand
CGTTTGCAGATGCCACCAAGTTAGGGAGGAGCGTTGATATGCATGAGGGTACGGAAGCCCTGCGGAGAGACCCGGACAGATGGGATCGCTGGGACAGTGTTAATGGTGTGAGCTTCAACAGGGGCAAGTGCCAGGTCCTGCCCTTGGGCCACAACAACCCCCGGCAGCGCTACAGGCTTGGGGCAGTGTGGCTGGAAAGCTGCCTGGCAGAAAGGGATCTCAAGGTTCTCATGGAGAAGTGGCTTAAGGTGAGCCACCAGGGTGCCCAGATGGCCAAGAAGGCCAATGGCATCCTGGCCTGTGTTAGAGATAGTGTGACGAGCAGGAG
>NW_009712994.1:0-24214 GCF_000703405.1 Apaloderma vittatum | reverse complement strand
TGGAAGAAGAGGAGGCTGAAGGGAGACCTCATCAATCTGTGCAACTGCCTGACAGGACATTGTAGAGAGGTTGGTGCTGGTCTCTTCTCACGGGTAATTAGTGACAGAACAAGAGGGAACGGCTGCAAACTGCAACAGGGGAGGGTTAGACTGGAAAAACATTTTCAGAGCAAGAGCAGTCAGCCCTTGGCACAGGCTGCCCAGGGAGGGGGTTGAGTCTCCACCCCTGGAGGTGTCTAAAGCTCATTTAGATGTGAGGTTGGGGCAGATGGGTTGGGCGTGAGCTTTGAAGAGCAGGGTTCATGGTTGGACTTGATAATCCCAAGGGTCTTTTCCAACCTGAATGATTCTATGACTCTATTCTAGGATAGCCTGCCGTGCCATCTGCATGTCAGCTGCAAAGAATCCTAAAAAAATGCATAATTTATCTGTTATTTCATGGTAAAGGAATCCTCACTCAGAAGAATCAGAATTTTGCTGCAGATTTCCATGCAGCGAAGCCCATTTTCCTGCTTTATCTTTTTGCATGTAGCTCTCTAAACTGTTCTTTAAATTAGATAGCATTGCCTACCACCCTGTCACCAAATCCAAAACTCAGCCGCGACATCATGTTCATTATTTAAATCCCTGCAAAAAGCACACATCCCTCTGCAGTAAAATCCTGTGGTACAAGAATCACAGCTTCAGGCTGAAGTCATTCGAGCCTTTCTCTGAAGTAATACTTGCTCCTCTAGAAGGTAACACCCATACAACATAATGCAGCAGCTCTGGCAGAAGAGCTCAGAGGAGCACTTCACAATTTTAATATTTTATCACTGCGAAATGTATCCTTGTCTTTCAACATTCACTTCTCCCTTTCAGAAGATATTAAAATAAATAAAAGGAGGAATGCTAAAACACTACAGGACTCACAGAATGATGGAACAATATGAACGACTCCATGTGTAACAACCAACCTTGGAATAACGAGCTAGTGCATCTCCTCCACTTATACAGATTTCAAAGCCCTTTTGCTTTATGACCATCACTGGAAAACTGAAAGTTTGATTTTCAAAGATTTTGCAAAAGATGTTTCTTGTTCTGGTTGTGCAAACTGAGTGTCTATTGCATTTGGATCATGTCAGCATCAAAATAAAAAGTGCATTATTTCTGCCTCTTCAGAATTTATGTTGCTAGCAGCCAGCACATGCTGCCTACTACAAATAAATCCTGTATGCAAAACAGGAAGAAACGAGTTGTGTCCTCTTTGACAGGGGGAAAAAAAGTTTATAATTCATAAATCTCTTAGAGAAAATTATATAACTCAACACATTTCAGAACATATAAAACACCTTTCTCACAACCTTTCGGGGGCGGTGTTTTAGTAATTCAACTTGATGTACATGAGAGAACAAGAAGGTTTAAATTTCTTGTGTCCCCTATAAAAACAGCTAACTGACAATTCTGATATTACGTTGCATTTGATACAGAGTCTTTTAAACTGTGGAAGAAGGCTAGAACTTTCCAAGAGACAGGTGGATTTGGCAGCTTTGTAATCAATTCTCAGTGCCTAAAATTGGTGCTTAGTTCTAGTGAAGATGTTGGACTGCAAACATACTCTACATTAACAGGTTTATTTTAGGATTATAAAGATCCAATGTTTAATTAAATAATTGAAGAGTCAGGGGGAAAAAAGAAATATCTTCTCTGCAAAAAAATACACTCATTCAATGCACAAATTGTGCAGATAATACTGCCACTAAAAACAGAGATATCATGGAACCAGAGATATAAGGAAGTGCAGGTTATCGTAGGTAAAATAATACGAATTTTGTCAATCCTGTAAAATCCTTTCTTCTCATAAAATTCCACCTGGAGTATTACACCAAATACTTGCCAGTTCAGGGAGACATCTGAGTGGGTCACCGTTGTGGAGAAAGGAAGGTCTGCCCAAGTTAAAATTTTATGTGGAAGTCAAAAAAATCTTGAGCAGAAATAAGCTCAATTTTATGATTGCAGCTTATTTAGTAATTCTTACAGAAGGAGTAAGATAAGAGCCCAAAGCTTCTATTTCTCTGGCTTTTGTGAGCCCGAACAAGAAGGCTCATTTTCCACAGGGAAATGTCAATAGAAATAATGAACCTAAGTGGATTCTTCATAAGCAGAATCACTCTCAGATCCAAAAAGGTGGAAAAGAGTCAGTAAAAGCCCCCTAGCACAGACCTGAAATTACCCTTTCTTTCAAGAACCTTTACAACAAAGCTGTAACTCATAAAATTCTACCCCTCATAACATTCGGAGACATGAGTAAAACCAACTCTCCCTGTCCTAAAGTGGGAATCACACTTTAAAAGTGACCCAACGGG
Source organism: Apaloderma vittatum (assembly GCF_000703405.1). NCBI lineage: Eukaryota > Metazoa > Chordata > Aves > Trogoniformes > Trogonidae > Apaloderma > Apaloderma vittatum. The sequence goes on along the minus strand of NW_009712994.1, from coordinate 21,869 downwards.
GAGACAGTTGGAACGGAAGCAAACTGTGGGAAGCATAGTAGAAAAACAGGAACAGGTTATTCCTTAATGCAATTATGATAAGAAATTTTCATCCACACAGCCAGGAATGCAGGGATAGCTGCACTGCCTCTGTGACCGTATGATTTCAATTATGCCCTTTATTTTCTATGGTTTTCCCCCCACCCCCATTCAACAATCTACTATAGACCTTTCTAATTCTAGCAAAAAGCTCACAACATCTTCCCTCTTCACTCTACTCAAAGAGAACATCACCAATGGTAGGAACTAAGTATTTCCTCACCTTTTCTTCATTTCTTCTACTTTCTGCTTCTAGACAACCTGACGTTCCCAAAATGCATCAGAAACTTTCTCAGCAGAATGTGAAAGTGACTGGTAAAACCAACCCCGGGCGATTTGCTCACTGGGAAAGAGAATGAAAAAGCGGCCAAATCCTCCTCTGAGCAGATCCGCAACCACATCGTGTGCCAATGCAGGCGCCTTTGAGCAGCCACTACTGTCCAGGCGACTTCTAGTGCCCCATTTACATAAACTTTACAAACAGAGTAACTTTAGGCCACCTCTATCTATGATCCAGCCTTAAACAAATTGAGATTTTTCAGCTTTAGGGTTTTTTTTCTGCTTTTACTGATGACAAAGAAGATGTTCTCCCATTCCTTTCTTCCTCAATAGGTCTAAAAAACAAAGTGCCACTCGGCAGATATTTGGATGTAGAAAACAGCGTGCCGAGCCGTAGATCTCCTGGTTCACAAGGGAGCCCAGCCACACCAGTTGCTCCCAGTACAGCACAGTTACCCCCCTACTGGGGCTCTAACATGCTCTTCACGCCTTGAATGGATCTTCTCACCTCTGGTAACAGGCACCTCTTTCATTCTCTACCTGAGAGAGGTCAACAACAATCAAACAGTCGTACAAAAGCAAAAAAAAAATAAATATTTTCTTCTATTTCTGGTGAGAGCTGAAAGCCCAGGCAGTAGAGCTAAGCACATCAGAAAGACCTTCATGCTGATGTAGCTAAAATCTCTGCTGTACCCACTTTGCCCTTATGCTTCTTTCTAAAGCTTAAGACAATTCAACAAGTGGGGAAAAAAAGTAAAAAGGAATGAGAAACTGCCCCTTTTTGTACTGTTATTGAACAAGCTCATTAAATCTACCGTAATCGTTCAATACAATAAAAGAAATAACCTTGTAATTGACTATAATTGACATAAGATCAGCATCTCTCGCTTTGCAAACAAGCGTTTCGGCTTCACTCTGGTATTTAGGGAACAGGAAAAGTCACGTATCCAAATAGGTAATTCCAACCTACTGATATTCAAATAGGTCATTCCACCCTCCTGACATCCTTTCAAACATCCCTGTAACAGCAACTGTCAGCAAAGAGAGAAATCAAACAGCAGAGATGACCTTAACAGCTCCAAAGCACGTGAAGTACCGCCCTCAGACTTTACACTGACGATGCCAACACCTGAACGCTACCTCTGGCTCGGATGAGCACGCTGACACTAATGTATTGTTTCACTTGAACTTTCATCAACCAACCATTATTTGTAGTTGGGAGGTGGCATTGTTTCCCCCTCCTGTGGCAATAAGGGGTGGGGGGAGTCTATGGGATAGATTGTGAAGTCCAGGACAGATTTTGCAGGGCTCACAACCGCCTTTATCACTGCTCCTGGTCACCCAAAGAGTAAACGGGTTTGGTATTTCGGTGAGGTTGAGACTGTCCATCCTGCCATTAATCTTGTGCCTACGTTGCCAACGCACGCAATAGTAATTGCGGGTGTGTTTGAGTACCCTCACCTACCAGCATTTCCAGGGGCTGTGTACAAGGGTTTAAAAATAAACAAACAAATAAAATTCCACCGTAATGAGAACCCTGCTCCCCTCCCTCTCTCTCACCCTTGGCTTTGGATTGCAAGCTCTGTGGTTTGCTGTTTTCGAAACGACACCTTTCAAGATTCAGATTCAAGCCAAAGACAAAAGAAAATGTCGTGCTATATACAGCGTGCCTCGAACTATAAGCAAGCACGATTAAAAAAGAAGAAAATAAAAATACCTTTGAAACATTTAGAGCGATTCAACCAAGTTTACAACTGAGCAGCCATATCAAAACACGCTGCTCGTTCCAGTCTGTATTCACACACATCGTGAATGACAAGCAACACGATTACATACACACACACATATATACATAATAAATAATATATGCTCCTTAATCGTTGATTCATCCTGTTTCTGAGTTGTAGAGCTTCCCCCTGCTGACGTCATTGTGTTTTTTTTTTTTTTTTTTTTTTTTTTTGCAGCTAAATACTATTTTCAGTCCCTGCCAAACAGATTAATAGGAATTGGGTTTTGGTGATCGAGAAGTATTACATACCACCTAGTTTGTTATCTTTGATTTTGCATGAATCTTTACTATCAATAATTCATGAGCTGTACTTCACTGCTGCATCACCTCAAGTCAATTCATAAAGACAGAAAACAAAAATTGACCAAAATATTAATGCCATGAGATCCCAATACTTAGCGCTGATCTATGCAGTTTGATTAAAAACCTTATTTTTATGATTTTTTGTCTGATTTATTTGATTTATTAATTCCTGAAATTCATATATTAACAATAAATCTATCACCTCAAGCTTCTTTTAAGTTTTATTTTTTGCAGCAAAATCATATGACTGGAAACAAGTAACAAATACAACTAGACTGAAATTTTATGTATTTTTTTTGGACAGCTTTGATGTCAGCATATCCTATGCACTGTCTACAAATACACCACTGGACAGTTTCCACAGCCAGTTTTCAAAAACACGTTAACTCCTGCACGTAAGAGTGTAGGTACAGCAGGACTGAGAGCCCATTTCAAGGTACTACAGCGCTACAACGGACATAATATGTAACGACCTGGAACATCTCACAGAATTAAAAGGGGCACTGTAAAATCACAGAGAAATCTTTAGGGGAAGGGATTTAACGGTTCTTTCTGCACAAATTGTCATGTCCATAGAACAGTACCAAGTTAATCACTCATGAGTGATAAAGTGGGTTTTTTTCTTAGAATGGGGAGAAATTTCAAGGGTCGAAAGCACTCAAAGAATAAGATATCAAAAATAGCAAAAAAAGAGCACAACCAAACAATACACCTACAATACAATTCGAGTTTGATGCTGATGATATAGCAAGTACTTCATAGAATCATAGACCGGTTAATGTTAGAAGGGCTCTTGAAGATGATCTCGTTCCAGCCCCTGCTGTGGGCAGGGACACCTCTCTCCCACCAGCCTGGGTTGCTCCAAGCCCCGTCCAACCTGGCCTTCTTCACAATAGTTTATTTGTACAAGCACAGATCTGCAAGACATGTAGATCCAAGTATCTGTAAGAAAATTACAGGCACCAGCTACCAAAACCTCACAAAACCGCAGAGGAATAGGCTAAAGAACGTTTTTAAGACAGAAAAAAATCAGTGATGTCTTTACTTCCAGGTGTTGTGATTGCACGAAGCGTATCACATCGTTTGTTCTGCTGATCAGACTTCTAGTTAATATTCTGGAATACACATACTATTTACCAAGTAATGTTTTAGTGCTCCTATTTATTTTTTCAATTCACCTAAGCAGACGTGCACGAACATCAAGGCTGCCATGTCCAACAAAGACAGATAAAACAAGCAGTGGGTATGCAAATAGGAAAAAAAAAGTATTATGCTGGCACACTTTTTTTTTCTTTCCAGAACAGGCTTTTGAAATCATAGAAGAACTGCTCACTTAAAATGACCACCAGAATTCTTAAAATTGGCTACAATTTTCTTACAGTTTCTGCTAATCGCGATTTTGATTACAGCGCAGATGAAAAAGACACGTATTATGTAAAGCATCCTATACATGCCCAGCAGGAACCAAGCCCATGGGATATAAAGCTCCAGCATTTCGCCATTCACCAGAGTCCTGCATGTCCAGAGTGTCAGTGGGGTTTCTCCATCCCAATTTAGAGCCAGCTCTGGGGCTCTTTAAGCTGCCTTTTAATAAATCACCTGGTTGCACTGCAGCCATGCACCCCATCGGGACAACTAGTGCCGTGCAAACAGGATTTCGCTGAGGACAAGGAACGCAGAATTAGCAGGTATTTTTAGGCCTAGTTCGCACCACACAGGTTTCAAAAGGCAGATTCCTATTGACACGAATCGCGTTTAGTAAAGCTCCTACGGAAGGGGAAAAAAAAAAAAGAGAGACAAAAAAAAGACAAGACACAGAGGATTTTATATATAAAATGCTACAAAGGGGAGTTGCGAAAGGAAGAGGATCATTCATAGAAATGCTTTAAGAAAGGTCTGACTTGGACAAAATGTGAACAGTTTATTCTGCACATTTTATTCTTAAATGTTGGTAGTTTTCCTACTTGAGCTAATCTGCAAGTAGACATCTGTGGAGAAAATCCATTTTGTAGCTATTTCTGATCACACTCCCTCTTTTCTTTCCCCTGACAGAATTCATACTACTGACATGATACCTAAGCCAGCGGATTACTTTTTTTTCCCTTTGGCAATGAAAAAATAAATTACTTAAGACTGCCTCTTATCACACCCCAGATATCATGCCCAACCTCAACGCTTATTTATTGCATTACGCTTATTCCATGAGTTCTCCACTCAATATCTGGTCCCTTTGGACACCAAATACATTCATTATTTGAATACATTATTAAAGTAGCAGCAATATTATTCTGAGAATAAGAAGCCTTGCTCTCCTTTAACATCCCCAAATGAGTATCTACATTCAGAGCATTTTAACTTTAGGTAAGGGTTTACTGCATGTACTAGAAGCATACAGGTAGGGTTTTTCTTTCTTTCACGATATATCAAACCTAACGACTACAACTAACCGGCATCTAAGTTAACTGCAGCTATCCTGACAAAACCCACACCAAGGACTACAGCTCCTCTTGTGCCAAAGTTAGGATGTTCAGTTACAACCTCCCTCTTCCTCATCTTCATTTCAGAACATTCCTACCTTTGTTCTGAATGGAAAGAGGGAAAAAAAAAATGCACCCAACTTCCGACATTCCAGCTGCATCACACTGGCAAGAACTGAAACTTTCCAGTTTCTGACTTTTTGGGAACTAGATCTCAGGGGATAGAACACTAACTCACATACTTAAAAAAGAGGGAATTTTCTCTTAATTACCATATTTTACCACAGAATGTGTTTTTAATAAATAAAATTTGTATTCATTTAAGACAAGTTGCAGTAACCTTACCGACGCCCCTTCTTTTCCATTTTAATGCTAGTAAGAGCCATCGGTTTCTATAATTCTTCACATTTATGATCAGTACAGCTATTAGATTTGGAAGATACTTGACTCTCACCTGCAGAAGAGTCTGATCCCGTACACAATGCCCTTATCAGATACTGTATGACCTGGGTCTCAAACAATCAGAAGACTTCAACTGATTCTAAGCAGAGTTTAACCAGGTCTTTGCTTTCCACAGACTTTCTATAAACGTAGACTGATTTTTGTATAACCAGAACTGAGTTTTAACACTTTGTGCTGCAGTGAAAGTTGAATCAATACATCTGATTACTTCATATTGTGTACTTTTATAATTTAGAAAACATGTCCCCCACTGTTTCTCATATTACCTTGGCTATACATGAGACCTTCTCTCCAAGAAACAAATTAGGACTAATTCACATTTGAGGCGGATGAAAAGTCAGGTGAAGAACATCAGTCCTACCTTGAATACTGCCAGTAAGCACTTATTTTCCTCATCAAATGTTTATCCGAAATATGTCAGATCCACTCTGGAGCCATCTCCTGTATTCAGGGATCTATTAAACTGCTCACTTTGCTGTAGGAAGTGCATCTTTTTTCCTCCCCATGTTTTTTTTTTACACAGTCTCTAAATCACTCCCATGCTTTACTTAAAACTCTTTTATACATAAACCACAGGACAACACATGCTGAAACTCGGTGAATTAAGTTCAGAGCATCAAGAAGACATTTACTTGATTAAACACAGAGGTACTTCGAGGTGACTGGAAAAAACGGCATGAACCCACAGGTTCAGCACAGAGACATCCCAGAGGCACGAACCCAAGACTGGTGGGTGCTGTGTCCTCTTTTACACACCCTTACCCGCTCCTGAGCCCAAGCACGGGAGCAATGGCCAACCAATCCCAGCCCCTTGGCAAAACGTGGGCGACTTCTCACAAAATCCGTTGGTTTGATGGGCTTTGGAAGAGAGAATTTCCAACAGCAAAGCAACTATTTCCTAGGATTCACATTTATAAAACGGGAATTTCAACACTCAAGAGTTTGAGTTTCTTCCCCTGTGCTAAATCTGGTGTGCATCAGGGGGATCTTCACCGCAAAGAGCACTGCACATTTTTCAAACATTATTTTTCACGTTATGAACGTCTGCGTGTCAACACCGTGACCTGACACCAAATGAGGTTAAGAGAATCACAGAATCACAGAATGTCAGGGGCTGGAAGGGACCTCAGAAGATCATCTAGGACAACCATCATCCAGTCCAACCCCCCCTGCCAGAGCAGATCACCTACAGTAGATCGCACAGGAACGCATCCAGGTGGGTTGGAAAGTCTCCAGAGCAGGAGACTCCACACCCTCTCTGGGCAGCCTGGGCCAGGGCTCCGGCACCTGCACAGCGAAAAAGTTTTTTCTAATATTTTTTGTGGAACCTCCTGTGCTCCAGCTTGAACTCATTGCCCCTTGTCCTGTCACTGGACGTCGCTGAAAAGAACCTGGCTCCGTCCTCCTGACACTCCCTCTTGACCTATTTATAAACATTTATGAGGACGTTTATGAGGTTCATTAACCACCTGGCACAAACACCTTTTTATTTTCTTAACACACAAACACAAGAGTTCACACTCCTTCTGTGAGGAACAGTACTTAGGGGAAAGATGTCAGAAGAGCTTTTTTAAAAATAATAACTGGATAGAAAACTCGAGCAGGAGTGTGGGCCTTACTTCTACAGGCAAGCAGGTTTCTCAGGTAAGAAATACAGAAAAGTATCTGAAATTTACCCATCTGATTGGGTTTTTTGTTTTGTTTTTTTTTAAATGTCACATTTCATTACTTCACATACAAACTTACTTTCAGATATTTCAAGCACTGACCAAAATTTATCACTACTGTCATGCGTTGCATACATCAGTACTGCACTAGGGAATCGGCCTGTCAGAAGTTCGATGGAGTCTGCTTCTATTGCAATCCATATTTCAGAGATTCAGACACCAAGGTGATAACCAGCTTGCTCAAAACCACTGTACTTTTCAACAACCTCAAATTTGTGACGTGGAAAGTATGCAAGTAGGTTTGTGGGGCAGTGGATCTGTCCCAACTTTCCACTTACTCAACAAGTCACTTCCTAGTCGATTGGTCCAACCTTGACTAGAGAGCCTGAACAAGGTCTTAATAACTTCTCTCTTCTTGCCGCAGCAGAGCGTCTCCTCCATTCAGAACACCAGTGCCTTGCTCAGAGGGCAAACGACACAGCATCACCGAATCATTCAGGTGCCCCCGGGGATCATCGAGTCCAACCACTAACCCTGCTCTACAAAGCTCACCCCTAACCCATCTCCCCCAGCCCCACATCTAAACGGCCTTTAGACACCTCCAGGGGTGGGGACTCAACCCCCTCCCTGGGCAGCCTGTGCCAAGGGCTGACTGCTATTGCTGGGAAAAAGTTTTTCCTAACCTCCAGTCTAACCCTCCCCTGTTGCAGTTTGAAGCCGTTCCCTCTTGTTCTGTCACTAATTACCCGTGAGAAGAGACCAGCACCAACCTCTCTACAACGTCCTGTCAGGCAGTTGCCGAGTGAGGAGGTCTCCCCTCAGCCTCCTCTTCTTCAAACTCGACAGCCCCAGCTCCTTCAGTCGCTCTTCATAAGATTTATTCTCCAGCCCCTTCCCCAGCTCTGTTGCCGGTGCATCTTCTGTTTTAGGTAACAGAAACCGCACACTGGGTGCAAGCCTCCAACTCTGTACGTAGGAAAACCAAGTTCCTTTCGGGTCCCTTACACTCCTTCCACTTCCCCATCCACATGTCTGAGCATCTCCAGCTCAGGAACCTTGATGCTTGCCAGATGGAGCCCTCGGAGCCACCTCTCTCTCCCTCAGCATCACTCCTCTGTGACACAAAGCCTTATTACCAATTCTCATCAAAATCCACATTCATCACACAATATTCACAAACTTCACTCACACCACAAAACAAATCAAAATAATTCCCAACACTTAAATCAAAGAACCCTCATCTGCTGACCTTGCAAGCAGCTTCCAGTTCAGAGGTTTTAACCCCTGCATTGCCACAGACAATATCTGTACTTGATAAGGAGACACCAGAGGTTGAACTCTCATTGATGGCAAAAGAACTGGTCTCTCTGCAAAAATAACTTTTAAATAATAACCCTGAACTTCCTTCCATTGTACCTACAAGACAGAACCTTTGCTAAACAAATTAAGAAGGAAATAAAGAATGGCGACCACATGTAATCGCCCTAGTATTTGCAAACAGGGATGAGGAACCCAGGAGTGATGCTTTAAAAGTAAGCAAGCCTTTAAATTGTGAGTAAAACATATTAAAAAACCAGTGGCTTTTGTGAAGAACAAACCCAGAAATTGTTTGAACACAGAAATGGCAACTCTATTCTGTGAAAAAAGTAATAGACAATCTGGTGAGTGGGATGGCCATAACAGACAGATGACATCAAAGAAGAAATGAAATTTTAAGGACTTGTCTTGATTAGTTGTGCCTATTATTTTCCCTGTTGTTTTTTGCAAACCGTAAGAACGAATAAATGTATAAGTAAAAGAATAACAAATCAACACAGAAAAGCAGCAGAAGTATTTGCTTTCTATCTGTCACAAACAAATCACATCTGAATTCCAGCAGTTTGACAAAAAATGTTTGCAGTGGAACTTAAACACCTGTGAACCTCGGCTGAAGTTTTGGCTAGGTTACAAACTGAAAAGTCTGTGAATCCTCTGACTCCATAAGGAATGACTCGGGGTTACCCACATAAAACGGGCACTGCAAGTTTTAGCAGGAAGGAAGATGCAAACTCAGTGCTTCTGGCTGTGAGCTGCTTGAAGGGTTCAGGCAAAGCCTGGCACAGGTGTGCCTAAAAGAAGAAAGCGCACGTCCAAATTCTGCCTCTTAGCAACAAGATATAATCTCAGTATTTCGTTTAAAAGGCAGCTGATGAATCATAAATCTTCATAAACAAGGAGATGGCAATACACCCTCTTTGCATGGTGTAAATGTCATGAGAGGAGGAGATGGAAAGCGAACTATCGCACAGCTAAGCCACTGCCATCTGCACAATTAATATATGTTCTGAGCACCGAGGGAGTAGGAGGGAAAAGCATCATCGCTTATGACTCTGCAGTCATTAGCCAAGATCCTAATCTTCATTAGCCAAACGAATGCAAACTCACCATTTACTGAGGTTGTCACAGCAGCTCCAAAACAATACTCTAAAAACGGTCCCACTGGAGTTGGATGAAAACGATGTGTTCTGGCGTAGTTAGTGAGCAGAAGCATGAGACTGAGACAAAGTGACAACCTAATGCCATTAATCTAAGGAATCCTCCTCCTCCCACCCCCCCCAAATTCAACCAATTTTTGCAGTAAGAAGGAAAACAGAGCCCACCACAAATTTTAGAGAAAAACAACTCAGGGGATAAGCAAGATCTGTAGTCGAATGAAGAACTGACACAAAACCAGAACAGGCTTTCCAAAAGATTCAGAGATTGCAGAGACTTTACGTTAGGAAATTGCTGAATGGAAAGCCCAGATGAGCACAGGGTGATAAGGCAGAAGAGTTAAGAAAAGCCAGAAGGGGAGAGGATAATCCATTTTCCGAGCAAACACGAGGCAGCAGGAGAGCTTTGTCAGTGCTAAGAATATATTTGATCGATTACAAATCTGGAGGGGAAAACCTCCCACACTGCGAGCCACAGACCTCACCTATACAGTTTCATTGCATTACTACTCAATATTAAAAATATACAAAAGCCTATTTAAAAATAATATAAAAGTAACACTAAAAATGGGAAGGGGAATGTTTTTGCTAACATGGACTCCTTTTTTCAACGTTGAGAGGCGCTTTTTTATCTAAATGGATACTCTTCCATGTTCCTGGCTACAAAACAGCTTCAGTAAAACTTTTTCAGTAGATAAATCCTCCAATGCAGAGCTGACACCCTGTTCTCTGAACTGATATCTCTTCCAGGATGAAGGACAAAAGATTATTTGTCACACTAGGCCTCAACTATCAATATCTTTTTAAAAGCACTTGAACATTGTATCTTCTAGGCCTGGTAAGAGCCACTGAAAAACAAATACCTGCAAGGAATAAAACCGTTCACTTGCTCATCCCTGTCAAAACTAATGAACACAAATAAACCCTCATTTTCTGCTCATTTCTCTCAACTGAAATGGAATTTCACTTCTATAAATATATCTGGTTTTCTGTCATGGACGCAAAATTAAGTTTGCCACATTCCCACGCCATTTGGCAGGGGTGGGAAACTCAGAAGTACAGCACTGATACTCTAGAGATACTTGCTCAGGCCCAGCAAACCCTCTAGGATTATCAGCTTGGCTATTCTGTAACACCTAGCATAAAACAAAATCCTGGAATGTCTTAGGCTGGAAGGGCCCTAGAGCTCATCCAACCCAAGCCCTGCCATGGGCAGGGACGCCTCTCCTCTCACCCAGCCCAGGCTGCTCCAGGCTCACCCAACCTGGCCTTGAGCATCTCCAGGGAGGGGGCAGCCTCAGTCTCCCTGGGCAATCTGTGCCAGAGTCTGGCCACCCTCGGGCTGAAGAATTTTCTCCAAAGATCCAGTTCAAACCTATTCTCCTTTAACTTAAATCCATTTCCCCGTGTCCTGTCGCTGGACACTTGTCCAAAGTCCCTCTCCAGCCTCCCTGTAGGTCCCTTCAGGCACTGCAGGCAGGGATAAAGTCCCCCCGAAGCCTTCTCTTCTCCAGCTGGACAACCCCAGCTCCCTCAGCCTGTCCTCAGAGCAGAGCTGCTCCAGCCCCTGGGTCAGCTCCATGTCCCTTTTACAGTGAGGACACCAGAACTGGACGCAAGATTCGAGGTGGGGTCTCACCAGAGCAGAGCAAAGGGGAGAATCCCCTCTTGTGCCCTGCTGGCCACACTCCTCTGCATGCAATATACAGATCCATTACTTAAGAAAGCAAAACTAAAAGCCATTTTTGCTACTTATTCCACCCGCAGACGCACTTACTAAAAAAATCTTAAGTGAAAAAAATTGCTTTATCGATAGTTTGGTTTTTTCTTTCATAATTATCTTTCCCTTCTTGAAGGTATGTGGTTCAGCCACCGCATCGATTAGCCATGTATTTCCTGATTGCCTTATATTGAGCTAATATCTATCCCTTCCTCTGAACAAACTACAAACAGATTCTATAACAGCTATAACAAATAGCAGAGGTAATGCTTAATATCTGCTTTCATTGTTGACATTAAACAAGTATTACTCTCCATGATCACCTTCTTGTGTTCAATTCTGGGAGGTAGCATTACCACTGCTAACAATCTCAGGACCTGCATTCAGCCTTACCGTTATTTCTAGGAGCAGGACACAGCATATTTTCCTAGCAATCCCACAGATCACAGATATGGACTGTACTGAAATTAAAGCTGTATTGAGAAAAATGAAAATACGAAGCTTAAAAAAAATTACATCGGGTGAATCAGACAAGATGTGAGCTGACAAGATGGTTGGAATGGCAGTCTACCTCCTTCTGTACATGAAAAGCACCTTTAGTACTCACGGAAACAAAATAGTAGCACAGAAAAAACTCACCTCTATTGTAACTCCACGGTACTAGATTCTGAGATATCCCTTCGCATCATGTTTTTAGATGGTTTGGGAAATAATTAATGCCAAGTGCTCAACATAACGAAAGAAAGAGTGCTATGATTTGCAAACGCCCTGTAAGCAGGGTCGGTGGAGATAAATCAAAGCAGGAGCAGAAAGGAGATGAGGACAGGAAGGCTGACTTCAGTGGCACCTGCGGATGCTGGGGACTGACACCCTCCTGCAGCACCAAGGCACCTACAGCCTCCCTCGGGCAGGGGAAGGGTCTCTTCCTAACCCTTGCACAACAAGACCTTGTAATGGGTATTACCGTCAAACAGTGGGATTTTCAACTCTCTCAGAACTGTAACTTGTACTCATGCCTCCTTAGATTCTTCAGGTTTGGGGTTTTGGTTTGGTTTTTCTTGTGCGTGTGGGTTTTTTTAAGCTAACAAATTTTTTTTTAAAACATCGTAACTCTGAATCCTGCAGGAGAGGCATCTGGGAAAGATTTCAGCATCCTCCAGAACCAGGTTAAGTTTTACGTATCCGTATTGTTACTGACATACATAACTGCAAATGAAGATTGCCTTCCTGGACATCAGCATCCAGCATTCTATCAGTACCCTACAGTCTTAATGACATGCAAATAATTTCCCTGAAATTATACTATGTCTTCTCTATGACATAAAAAACACCTTGCAGCAGAAGCTGAACACAGAAAGCTACAAAAAAGTAATTAATCTTGACTATATCTTTGGTGTCTCTTATGTCAACAGGAAATAAACTACTCAGTTTGGTTGGGGGGATGGGGGTATTTATTTAACACAGGGCAATGCCCTTGAAGAATTCTTTTTTAGATATATATGACGGCCCTCAAATGTCGTTTCTTGAAGGCACACCAAATTTGTATGAAAATGCCTAAAGGTATATCTTTCTTCTGGCTACTCTATTGCCTCTTTAAAAATCCAACAGTAACAAAAGTCATCTCCTCTCAGCCGCGTGTGCCATTTCTCCCCCAACACTAAAGCCACAGAACAACAGTCAAAGGCATTTCAGGATTACCATAATGTAGTATTTGTACATCCTAATTATATGTGATTTGGAGACCCTCTCGTTGTAGAAACACCCCACAGACGAATGTTTAAAGATGCGCAGTGCTTTATTCTCGGTTGTTTGCCGAGAAGAAAATGTAGTCTGGGATGCAATTATGGAATAAACTTCTAATGTGTATAATTAAAAATAAAAGGAGAGGGGGATGAATATTCAGTATGCGCCTCCTTGCCTTTGTCTTGCTTCCCATCTTGTGCACTGATTGCTATCTCTGCTTTTTACACACAGAACCAAAAGGAGCGGATACAAGCCATCGTCGAGAAAGAGCAAGATGAAAACCCAGATGATGATACCTCAACTGAAAGGACAGGACTTACCAGCTAGGTCTAAAAATAATTTACCTCCTCATCTGACCACATACAAAAAACTGTGTAGTCACTTGAGTTCAGGGGATTTCTAATCTCTTTCCAAGCGGTTTTCAGTGCCTGAAACCTGGAATTTTTGGGAAAAAATATTTATGAAGTAGATTGCGAGAAGTCTTCTGATCATGGTAAATTAGTGTCTTGCTGCTCTCCCACGTAAGCGGAAGCATTGTAATACTGTTTCTTCCTATGCAGTATCAGCTATATCACCTCCCTGAGGTACATGGCTCTTACTCGCAAACACATATCTTGGGTTTAGATGTAAAAAAAACTACACAAAGACCAATTATTGTTAGCTAACACCTGCAAGCATTTCCACCATTAACAACTGCCATAAAAATTGGCATGACAAAGAAAGTCTCCAATGACAAAAAAGGGACAGTATTTGTTGATAGGAGTATTATAATGAATAACTTTTCTTCTTCTAGCTCCAACATTTCTCATGTTTACCCAGAGATCTCCAAACAGGGATAGGTTTAGGACTGACAGAAATAACATGCTAAACCAGGTTTGAAAAGTTATGGCCCATGAGATGGAAGCCTGGAAAAAAAATATGCAAAAAAAGTGCTAGAACACTTGGGTACTAACCATACTGCACCAGTTTCAGTTAACGCAAATAAAACAGACGCCATCTGGCTGGATGGTCACACCCAAAGAGAGGTGGTGGAGTTAAACGTAGCTGGTGGCTGATCACAAGCCGTGTTCCCCAGGGCTCAGTATCTGCAGACGAGATGAAGCTGGGCATGAGTGTCGATCTGCTGGAGGGTAGGGAGGCTCTGCGGAGGGATCTGGACAGACTTGACCGATGGGCTCAGATCAGTTGTATGAGTTTCAATAAGGCCAAATGCCGGGTCCTGCACTTGGGCCACAACAACCCCAGCAGCGCTACAGGCTTGGGGAGGAGTGGCTGGAGGCAGAGAGGGACCTGGCGGTGTTGGTGGCCACCAGCTGAACATGAACGCATCCTGGCCTGGGCCAGCAATGGAGTGGCCAGCAGGAGCAGAGAAGTGATTGTCCCCCTGTACTCAGCACTGGTGAGGCCACATCTCAAGCACCGGGTTCAGTTTTGGGCCCCTCACTACAAGGACACTGAGGTGCTGGAGCAGGTCCAGAGAAGGGCAACAAAGCTGGTGAAGGGTCTAAAACCTGATGTCTTATGAGGAGCAACTGAGGGAACTGGGGTTGTCCAGCCTGGAGAAAAGGATGCCAAGGGGAGACCTTCTCGCTCTCTACAACTACCTGAAAGGAGAGAGTAGCGAGGTGGGGGTTGCTCTCTTCTCCCAAGTAACAGGTGATAGGACAAGAGAAAATGGGCTCGAGTTGCACCAGGGGAAGTTTAGATTGGATGATTAGGAAAAAAATCTTCACTGGAGGGATGGTCAAGCATTGGAACAGGCCACCCAGGAACGTGGCGGAGTACTGTCAATGAAGATATTTAAAAGGCATGCAGATGAGGTGCTTAGGGACATGGCTTGGTGGTGGACCTAGCAGTGCTAGGTTAATGGTTGGACACGATGTCCTTTTCCAACCTTTTCATATAATTTGCGAATTGATATTCACTGTAAGCAACAACCATCATACGACAGAAATTGCAACCCGCTGAAAGATGGCATGTGCATTCGATAATCTACATTTAATGCGATGGGTTTTTTTGAAAGAGTTTTCTCAAGAATGACATGTTGTACTGCACGAAGATGGAGAAAATATAAATGATTTCTCAGTACAGAAGCTGAAGAGGATAACGCACTCTGGGAAACCCTCCCTGGGAAATGCCGAATGTGGATTTACATACATGAGAATATTCTAGGGACCTGAACATTTGTTCTTTCCTGGCAGTTGCCCAAAACTGAGAGTGCCCACAGACCACAGGGATCTATACAGAGTGATTACAGCCCCTTGAAACAGCTTCTGCTACGGAGACAGCAATTGCTGAGGGACCAGTCTCCAGGTCACGTCACTAAAGTCCTTTTTTGTTCTTACACCAGGACCATGTTCTGCAGGCAGTTCTTTCCTTGTGACTTGATCTCACAGTCTCCTTCTGGCCCCGAGACATTTTATTTTTCCCATCTGCTCACACAGATGGCACATCCAAGCGAATTTAAAAGAATGTTTTTTCCAAACTTTTTTTTTTTCCCCCCACATGGTTCTAGACTAGCTGAAGCAGGGAGTGTTCTAGGGATGCCTATTCAGAAAGAAAAAAGCAACAGGGGAAAAAAAAAACCAACAGAAAAAGTATTACTTTTTTACACAAGTGATTTGGAGGAGAAAAAAAAAACCTATTCACTGAACGGGCTACTGGAAATACCTGCATTAGAGCCTGAAGATCAGTGATACGCATGACTTAGAAGTGCTTTTCCACAGATGTTTACACACATTCCTGGAGTTCACAGAACTTACCCGGAAGCCTAAAAAGCCAGAATTTCTTGTAACTTATCCTGGTTTCACTCCTTCGGAATATTGTTCCATGAAAAGGTCTCCTCAGCTGACTTGCACGCTGAGAGCCCTAAGAAATTTACATTTCCAGAAGAATAAGGAAACAGAAAAAATAGACCAAGGAGATATGGGAAAATGTTTTTTTTAAAAATAATGACAAGCTCAGGCAATGCTTGTTTCTCAGAAACCATTTTATCCCTCTGTAAAGCACAACAGCAAAACGTGATAAAGCAGTGAGTGAACAAATCTTTTCACAGAAAGTGCATTCAAAAATAAAGGAAAACTTTTGGAAAAAACCCACTGAAAGTAGCTATTTAGCTGGAACACAAAGTAAGCCCTTGAATTTGCACCTTCAGATAAAGCATTTACTAGGGAAAAAAAAACATTAAAAAATGCTTCTGTCATTTAAGAAACAGTATTTAACAATGTCTTATCATAATGTTCATAAAAGTGTAAAAGAAATACTTCATCTGCACAATCACAAGAAGCAATGTTACCCACAGAAACAGGAAATAAGAGGTATTATTAGTTCTAAATAGTGTCATATTTATTTTCCTTCCACATGTAAGGTCATAAAACTTCACTTAGAAAATTCCCTGACGTTGCCCCTACTGAATGACATCCATCTCGGATTTTACCAATTTTAAAAAAAAAAATATATGTGCAAGTAAAACTTTATACATATATACATGCGCTGCATTTCTATATCAAATATATATCTGATGTATTTAAACACATGCGTGTGTACACACATTTAACATCCAACTCATTAGCTTGGGCTTTGATCAGCGCATCTTGAGATTTTACGTATATTCTTCCGATATGAAAATTTCCATTATCAGGCTCATCAGCTTCCAGCTAAAATTATAAGATAAAAGACATTACTGAAGGGAAATAAGATTTTCTGTAACTCTAAATTATGTTAATATTTAAGTTTCAATTCAAGATTAAGTGTTTGATGACCTCTATTAGTTTTTGGAATACGCAATACCCTTGGAGCAACGTAAACTATTACATGGTTCTATAGCTGATGGGAGCTTTTCTTGCACATAACAGAGAAAATGCCACAGTCTGTCTGTTAGGCAATAGAACACAGATTTTTTTTTTTTTTTCACTTCATTGCAGTATAATAATCTTGGATAATAGGGCTTTTAATGGAAAAGATTCCCGTGACTTAAAGCTTTTTCCTTCCTAAGCTTAATTGAATTAATGATTCACATACTAATGATTTAAGAGTTGCTTCATGCAAAATAAAAGCAAAAGACCCTCTTGAATACTTATCCCATACTTAAGATCTAATAAAGGAACCGAAGTAGAAAGTTATCTTTGTTTTCATTCAGATCAGGGAGGTATTCAAAATCCAACTACCCTTCCTCCTGGAGATGGTTCTAAAACACCACCATCCCAAATTCTGCAAGAAACTTTCAATTAAGCATTCACAGATTAAAGATGACGTATATGACAGTCAGTAAAATTCCAAAAACCGCATCTTTCCTAGGATTGGCTCATTTTGTGAATGGGCTGCTATGTAGGAAAAGTTGAACAACGCAATTCGAGGGAGGATGGAAGAGATTTGTATCTATAAAACAGCTCTCCCAAGGTGCATATGAAGGCTGGCGTTTTACAATTCTTCATAATAATGCCTGGCACTCATGCATTGTTTTACAGGATCAAAGCACTTCACAAACTAATTAATTAATCTTCACAACACCCCTGTGAGATGATACGTTTTAGTATTCTAATTTTAAAAAAGGAATAACCGAGACAGAGGAGCTGCACGATTTGCTTCATGTCACAAAGAGTAAAGGTCTTCAGGTTGTGTATCGTTAGAAACAACAGGAGTAGCTCTGTGCTGAATTCCTTCAATGGAGCTATTTGAATGAGTAAGGAAAACGGAATCTGGGCCATAAGTTTGACCTTGTTTGTTTAAAACAGCGATTAATTCACTTCAGCACACTCTGGAACACAAGTTCCTTTCCTCATGCTGGATCTACATTCCCTGGGCAAGACAAGAGTGGGTCATCCGTCTTGTCCTGCCCCAAGATTTCCAAACAGTCACAGAATCACAGAATGTCTTAGGCTGGAAGGGCCCTAGAGCTCATCCAACCCAAGCCCTGCCATGGGCAGGGACGCCTCTCAACCAGCCCAGGCTGCTCCAGGCTCATCCAACCTGGCCTTGAACATCTCCAGGGAGGGGGCAGCCACAGCATCTCCAGGCAATCTGTTCCAGAGTCTGGCCACCCTCGCACTCAAGAATTTTCTCCTAAGATCCAATCTAGACCATTCTTCTTCAATTTAAACCCATTTCCCCTTCTCCTCTTGTCCAAAGTCCCTCCCCAGCCTCCCTGTAGGTCCCTTCAGGCACTGCAGGCAGGGATAAGGTGCCCCTGGAGTCTTCTCTTCTCCCGCTGGACAACCCCAGCTCCCTCAGCCTGTCCTCAGAGCAGAGCTGCTCCAGCCCCTGGGTCAGCTTTGTGGCCTCCTCTGGACTCGGTCCAACTGATCCATGTCCCTCTTACGGTGGGGACACCAGAACTGGACACAGGATTCGAGGTGGGATATTCTGAGACCGGGCTGGTAATGCTTCCGTGTTGATGCAGATGACACTTTCTACTCAAAGTTCTGCATAACTGTGCAGCATTCTTCACAGGTAATTCAGAGTTTTTCCAGGTCTTCAAAACAGCTGCACAACTTCAGTTCAAGACAATGTTTTGCTACATTTGCATTTATTTCTGCCTGTTCTCAAGCTCTTGCTTTGGACACCCGCATGCAAGATTTAGGGACTCTTATAAGCGTGTGTGTATATTCTGAACAGGCTGGACAATTTGGATGTAGAAATCCAGTCCAACTCATTTCTCATGCACCACTTCACAACTGCACATCAGACTGTGAATTAAATTCAGCAAGTGGTGGCACCTCAAAGTGCAGTAATTGCACCTCTGAGCATGAGCACCGGCAGAAAAAAATGACCCAGTTAACATCACGGCAACACTGGGTCCCACTATTGAGATTCTCGTGTTCAGACAAATCTTACTCAAACCACTTTTCACTCTCTCTTTGCAATGCTTGTACATGCCCTTATTGTCATAGCAAGAAATTTAGTATCTACGTGAGGTAAGAAGAATGACAAGCACTATTTGAAATGAAAATAAGTGGTTAACTGAGGCAAAAGAAAGCTACCCTACCATTCAATGTCTTCTTTTAAGACAAGTTTCTGACACTTTACATTCAAAAAAACCGATTTCAATCTGAAGTTCTGTGTCACTGTCACACACATTGTCTTTCCCCTGGGCCAAAATCACTAGGACAGAGACAGTGAAAGGGCCTGATGGCTAAGACTGTTAACTAATTTTTCAAATTGGCATCTAACGCGAAAAATTTTGACCCTCAAATTAAAATTATGCTTTTATTGCTGATTTGAAAGTGTCACAGCAGGGACATCAACAACCTCATGAAGATATGCACAATATTTATAAATTTTTTGCTTAGTATGCAAGGTATTAAGAAGTCTTTAAACAACTTCTGTCCATCATCTGGAAATATACTTTTGGAGCAAAAAGGTAGGACCGAGCTCTTTGTCTCTTTCTTGCAGAGGAATTTTGGGAATTACGAAGATATCTGAAATTTTATGTGCAGCACAAAGACAAAAATTTAATTCCCGCTAGAAAAAACAATGTTACAGTCCAGAAATTGGAAAATGGAAATTTACCTATGATTACGCTTATGATTTTAGCCAAAAAAGAACCCTACTGGGGGAGGAAAAAAAAAAGTATCAAAATAAATATCAGATGATTTACTGAATGATGTCGGGTGTGAATGTCTCAAACCACTGATGTCTCCAACTGTTCTGGAACTAAAAGCATTTAGAAAGGCAATTGCTTTTTAAACTGTCCATCAGATTTTGTAGATAATAAGCTACATATGAGAAGTTAAATTGCTGAACAAGTCTATTAATACAACAAAAATGCCCAAGGCTATTTTAACAGAGCAAAGTGTGGGAGAAACTATTTTACTTACAACAGTGAAAATTTCCCAGCACTTTACACCGAGTGAGCAGCCCAGCTGAGACAACGCAAAATCCGAGCATCCAGCACTATTTTGAATTCGTGTGACTCAATACCAGTAGCAAGAAATAAAGAGAGGCCAAAGCAAGACTGTCGTGCACGTAATTCTCTCATTTATGGAGTATTACCAGGTTCTATCCGTCAAATAGTTCAGAATTATCGCAGGCTGGGTTGGAGACTTAGGGCTGGCAATGTTTTAAATCTTGGCAAGTAAAACTGTCGGGCCTTCAAAGGGGAGAAACCTTTCATTTCTGACAAAATTACCCTGTTCTACTTCCTTTCTTTTGGGGCTGAAAAGGATGGAAATGTCATCACCTCACAGGATGTGGCCCCTATCAGAAGATCCGTGTGTATTCGGGTTTTCAGCATAGAACACCGGCAAGCTTCAGCTTCAAAAAAGCATTAAAAAAGCACAAAAGCAGCCCCACTGGAGAGATACAGAAGCGCACTGTGTCCTTTGTCATGTAATTATCGGTCCTCAGTGACTAACCCACGGTCAGGGTTCACTTGCGAGGACCATTAGAAGTCTGTGTAAGAGTAAACACCTCTAAAAATAGCCAGTTAATAGTGCAAGACCACATGAGACATCTGTTCTTCAACTCTTGAACTCTTATTTAATCCTAATACTCTAAACGTAATTTCCTCCTTATTCTGACAGACGACACCCAAACGCAAACCACCTCAGCAAAGGGGTGAATCTCAGAAAGGCATCCTAAGAAAGTTGCACAAAAAGCAGCAATTCCACATTTCCCAACAGAAAGATCTCGCTCATCACCCTTCTCAAATCTAGCATTCCAACCCTGGAAAAACTTCCAGCGCTTCCACAGGTCGCTAAAATCAGAATTACACAGAAAAAACCAGAATTTTCTGACAGCATTTTAGAACAGATTTGATGTCAAGAGTCCAGGGAAAATTTATATATATATATATTTGTGTTTATATATGCTTATATACATATAGAAAAAAAAATTTAAGAAACAACAAATCTTATCTACTGTAGCAACGATATCTGTTATCCAAACCAGATTTTCTAACATACAGGAATTTAAAGCCGTATCTTTTCCTGAGTTCTGGCTGCACAGCTTATTTAAGCTTTGCTCAGCCCACTGTAAACTGACCGTTATCTTCAATTTGAATCTCAGTCTTCTAAATTCACTTTTCTATATACATTGTCAAATCACTAATATCCTATAGCAAGTAATCTTAACTACCAACAGACAGTAATTTTGCCTGTAATGACTCTTCATTTAAGACTATATACTGCAATTTTCTACCATTTTAGTGATTTATGTATCTCGTCTATTCAATGCCCTGGTCTTGGCAGCAAAGCAGAATTTTCCTGCCAGAGAGAACAGGAGAAAAATCGTGAAACATTTTTGGTTTCTTAACTGAAAAAAAGAAGTTAAGTCACATTTGTAAATACCCTACTGCAACTGGAACGCAAGAAAACGCGTTTTCCAGAAACAGAAATAGCTGGCAGCTATCCCTCAGAAACAAAAACCCTTCTCAACCTAGAAGTAACCAGTATGTCATCTCCTCAAAAAAACTGGTCACGATTCAGCTCCGTCCTTAACTAATATCATGTGGCAGCAAACTGGGCAGGCTACGAGGACATCAAAACTACCACCGAGATGTCGACATTTGTTACCAGCCCTTTCTCTCTCTCTCTTTCCTCCCTCTCAGCGACAGCACAAGCCAGGTGCTTCCAAAACTGCCTCCTGGTCCTTCCCGAAATTCACCTTCACAAAGTTACATCTAATCCGACCCGACACGTACACGGGGCCAGGGTTCTGCTAGGGAAAAACAAAAAGAACAGCGTAAAGGAATCACTGCGTTGCTACATCCAAGCTAGAAATTCAACTGCAGGAGCACGAAAGAATGGAGCACTTAGATGTAGATGTTCTCATTTTGGTAATAAGATCATTTGTAGCTCAATGAATTTGGTTGCAGCCATCAAGGTAAATGAAAACGAACTCACGAAAACGTACATGTGTGGTTTTATATATATCTATATATAT
>NW_009712993.1:0-10575 GCF_000703405.1 Apaloderma vittatum | reverse complement strand
CGCGGCTGTCCGCTGTGAGTACAGGAGCGGTGCGGGGTGGGTGTGTATGTGTCGTCCTGTACCCAGAAGAGGATTATCGAGGGCTGAATCTCATCTCCACTTGTTCTTCCTTCTCAGAAACCTGCTCCCGCCAAAGCAGAGCCGAAACCAAAAAAGTTAGCAGCGAAGGTGAGAGTCTCTGGGAGGAGGGGAGGGAGAGGAGGTGGTCCAGGTTGTTGTGCAGGTGCCTGGTGGCATGCTGTCTCCTGTCGTTAGTGTACGGTGTCTCAATGTTTTTACTCATCTTTACATATTTCTTTTGTGGGAACGCTTATTTAGCTGAAGTATCATCTTCAGGTGCTTTTGCCAGCATCTGTAGTTACATTCCACCACTGCTCGAGTAGATCCTTTTTAAGCACTCGAAATTATTGCGTGGAAATGTAGGCACTGGTTCATGAGTGCTAGGTAGTTTGGTACCGAGCAGAACTACTTGGATGTAGGATTGTATTTCATCACTGTAGCAAAAGGGGATAAAATACACTCGCAATTTAAAGCAGTGTGTTTGGAGGCAAGAACATTTAAATTACTTAGGCAGCCACTTTAAAAGATCTGAGCTTCCATTCATGTAGCCTAGCTTTTAGGTCTTTGTGTGTATGTGTAAGTCAGTGTGGTTTATTTTGATCTTTCAGTTTTTCAGTATAGCCTTTGCAGTGCCAATAACCAAAGTGTAAAATCCTTGGTTTCTTCGGAGAAATAAGAAGCTGTATATCTGTTGTCTTGTTTCTATGTGTTTTTTAGCGTTGCTTTGTGATTATAAGCTTCCCTTTTTAATGTATAGAGTAAGAGCATTTCACATACATTAATATAGACCTCTGCTTGCAGGCTTTTTGATGTTTTCATTTTATTAATCTTGCTGAACAGTTGCCAGTAATGTGCCTTCCTTCTGAAGGTTTGAAGATCAGTTCATTCCCATTCTTGAAATTGTATGCCCAAAGAATTTGGAGAATCTCTCCAATTTTACTTCAGTTCCGATTCTCTTTTTTTCCAGTGTCTGTGTGGTGCATCTAACTCTTCATGCTGCTAGTTGGTGCTGACTGATACACACAATACTGACTTGCCTATACCTACTTTTGGAAAGAAACATTTTCACAGTTCATAGCTGGGAAAATACTCATGTAAAGTAAGCACATCACAAATGGTTGTCATCTTAGAATATTAAGTAGAACACCTTGCACAAGGCCTGCATGGAATGCCGCTGTAGTGAGAATATGTGAACAATTTCTTTTTTCTTTTTGTTTTTTGGTACCATTGGCAATTCAAATAAACATATAACGTTTTTTAATATTTGATCCTCTTCGTCACTAAATTTTTTTGTCACTTGGAAGCTTTCTCATTATTAATGTGAAAATGCCTTTTGTTCTGATTGTGGCTTACTTCTCCAGCCTCAGGACATTTTCGTTTTGGCTTTCTCTGGATTTTATTTAGATGGGTTGCAGAAATATATCACTGTTACATACCAGTTAAATGGCAGATTTTTTTTTTAAATAATGTTGGTTTTCTGTGTTTGATCCATCAAAAATGCTTGTTTGCAGCATTTTTAAAACTTTTAAAAATTTTCCTGACGTTTTCTGGTTGGGAGAGGCTTGTGCATTATGGAGTTACTTGGTGTATTGTTAAAAAAATAAATATTAATGAAGAAAAATATATTTTGACAATCAAAACACAGAGGCCTATGTTTTATGTAATTCTGTTACCTGAATTTGTAATACTAAGGTTATCCTTTGTAACTTTTTTCAAAAGGATTTTTTCCATTACCGTGCTTCAGCTGTTTTTTCTGTGCTCTTGAGGATTTAAAAAAAGATCTTTTTAAAAATAGGAGCAAAGACTTTTCATAGCTTTGGATATCGACTGTTTAGTTACCTGACATGTTTCAACGCTTTTTTTTTTTTTTTTTCCCCACCTTGCATCTCTTTTACATGGAATGTAACTTACAGCATGCTTGTATCCAGCAGTGTAAAATGGTTAGAACTTTCATTCAGTAGTTGCGGTTGTTCCACAAAATCATATTTTCCTGAAGATAGTATCGTATAAAACAGGAAATATGTTCAGATAGCTATTAAAAAGTTGAATGTATGAAGTAAGGAAGGTGCGTGTTTTTTGTAAGGAAGAATGCCTGGAATGAAGACAGTATGGACTATTTCTGACCGAATGGTTTCTAATAGTAATACACATTTCTACATTACTTGAATATATGCAAAAATGAGAACTTCATTTCTTGGAGTGAATTTTAGGTCAGAGACAGCAAATTTGGACAAAATTGGAAGAACATAAAAGAAATCCTCACAATATTTTTAATCAGATTAGAACCGTTTTGAGGTAGATGCAGCGGTCTTCTGCTTAAAGGCATAAGGGCATTACATTCTCTTGTCACTTACTCACATTGTACCTGCTTAGAAAAAGTGCTACAGTTTGTCAGTTACTGAAAATTTTTGTTAGTATCATAAAGTAGTATCTAACATCTGGGAGCATGTATTAGACATTTATATGATGGTAGCTCTCAAACAAATAGTTCTTCCCTACCCATTTAACAGCAGTGAGGTAGGCACAGAGGATGTGACAGATTGTAACAAAGGAGCACTGAAGACAATACTTGTAATTGATGCCTTTATTTCCTGCCTATCAATATAAGATGAAAAAGAGTGTTTGAAGTGCTTTGTATTTACAAAGTGGAAGGGCAGCATTGGGGTTTTTTATGTGCTGTGATGTAAATTTCTTTGTCTAGTCAGTAGAATCTAGTTATCTTCTCATCCCTGACTATCTGAAACTGTGATTGTTTGTCTATATATAGTTTGGAAAACTTTTTTGGCAGCTGAATTATGTATTGGCTCATTGGTTGTTGGTAGTACCTCTTGTTGTTTAGCAAGTCTGTCTGTTTTATGTGCTTTCTACTATTTTCAAAATTTACCTAGTAGGGCACAGGAATTTACTTACTGGAAATTTATTTCATTGTAGGATAAATCAGAGGACAAGAAAGCTCAATCAAAGGGGAAAAAGGGGCCTAAAGGAAAACAGACAGAAGAGACAAACCAAGAACAGACAAAGGACAACTTGCCTGCAGAAAATGGGGAAGCTAAAAGTGAAGAGGTAAAGTTGTCCGTATTGGCTGATGCAAAGAAGCTGGATAATTTACTGCACTGGTTTATACAAACATCTATCAGAAACACACATTTCTTACAATAGTATCTATTTCTTCCGAAAGAAAAACATAGGTTACTGAAACACTAGTAAATACACCTGGAATGTTCTAGTTGCCTCAGAAAGAGTTGCAGTGATATGAAAGTAGTCCCTGAAATTACAGAAAAAGGTGAGAATTTTACCAAAGACAGGATAATCTCGTTGAGAGAGGGAGTGTTTTCCCTTGGCGGGGTAGGTCTTGGCAAATAATACGTACAGACACAGAGGGGATATTGCTCTGTAGATGGGTGGGTGAATGTTGGTCTTTGGAAGTTTTGGGGTTTAGTCTGCCTTTGCTGTTACTGGGAGAGATGTTCCTTCTTGGTACAAAATTTTTTGACAAAATGTGATTCTCATTTTCTTAGGACTGGAAAGCCAAAGTTGAAAAGAGTTAACCAAAGTTGAGATAACATTTATAGGAGTCATAATGCCAGCTGCCTGGGCCAGCAACAAAGAACTACACGGCTGCTCACTTGCTCTTCCCCCCATGAGAAGGAAGCAAATCCAAGAAAAGAGGCTTGAGGATTGACATTAGGACAGGGAGAGTTTTTCACCCTTATGGTTATGGGCAAAAACCAGAGCAGACTTGGGGAGAAAACATAAATTTAATTTACTACCACCAGATATCAACTAAATCAGAGCAGGGTAGTGAGAGTTAAAAAAAAATACAACTTGATCTAAAATACGCTCCCCACCCCCCCTCCCATTTTTACCCAGTTACCTCCTTCCCCCCTCATCAGCACAAGGTGGGGCAGGGGGTGGAGTCCATCTGGCCATTGCTCATTGTCCATGGCAGTCCTTCCTTGGGACAGAGGGCTCCTCGCTGTCTTGCCCTGCTGCTGTGTGGTATCCACCTCACAGGGGGCAACTCTCTCTTTCCATGAGTCTTTCCCACCAGTGTGGGCCTTGGGCCTAGTGGGTGGCTTTGAGCGTGTCCTCTGGTCCTGCATGGCCTCTCTCCCTGCTGCATGGGGTCCTCCATGTACCGCTGCATCCTGGATGTTTTGCTACCGTCAATCCCCTCAACTCGCAGGCAGTCATCTCTCTACTGTCTCACCCACCATGGGACTCTGGGGAAATGCTCTGTTTTGATGCCTTCTCCCCTCAGCCCTTCTTCACTGACCTCTCACCTGCCCCTCCTCCAGACTGAAAACTAAAAACTGCCTAAAGGAAAGACAGGACAAAGAGACACAGTCCCTGGTCCTACAGGTTTCTTCCCAAATACATTGATGGTGGAGGTCCTGATTGGCCTGGCCTTGGCCAGAGATGGGTCTGACTTTCACCTGGGGCGAGGGGAAGTTTCACAAGGAGCCATCTCCACAGCCCTCTCTCTGCTACCAGAAACCCTGCCAGACACAAACCCATGACACCCTAGTTATAGACACTACTGGTAGAAGACACAGGTTGGTGCAGGGATGGAAGAGAAAGTGCAAGAACTACTAATAGTTGCTGTTGCTGAAGAAGTGAATGTGCCAAATCAGTCCTCGTTGTAATACTGTGCCAAAATGGCCATGTAGCTGAAGTTTCTGACTGATCATCTAACTTAAAACATCCTCCACACTGTATTCTTTTTCTGGAATGTGGACATAAATTTAGTTTTAAATTTAGGACAAGGTCTGTAGGGAGATGCAGTGCCTTTTACTAGGGCAGCTGTTAACAACTGGATGAAACATGATTTTTCGTGTAGTAACAGGCCTAGAATTAGTCTCAGGTTTCTGCAGTATTGAATGCCTCATTCAATTAGTTCAGTGGAGTTTGCTGACCAGACAGTCAGATGATTTTTTTTAAATACGTAATTAGTGCTTCTACTTGTTGCATTGAAAAGTATTTTTTTTAAGATGGAGGAAAAAGGTCCCTGTATTCTATCATGCTGATCTGTCAGTGTACAGATAGATCTTCAAGTAGAGGAAAAAGGGTTTGTTTCAAGTAGAGGAAAAAGGGTTTTTTTAAGTAAGTGATGGGGTTTGGGGGGGGTGAGGAAGGTACGGCATGGTATTTGAGTGTATAAGATAACTGACTTTGGGGTAACAGTTTCTCATTTGCAAGCTTATGGTGTGATCTTCATGAAAAAGTGGTGCTGTAAGTAGGAATTCTTTAGTGTGCTTTCTGGGTAGATCTGGCTCTGTATTACCTGTTGCATAATTTGGTCTTTTAATTTGTGCATGTAGAATTTCAGCAATACTAGAGAAAGTTAAATTTGGCACTGTTTCTCAGGTGGGGTCTATTTAAAATGTTCAGTGCAGAGGTGACTTAAATTGACTAGGAATGGATTGTGACTTCTGGGGCACACCTTAATGCTGGTTTCAGGTCGGTCATGCCAGCCAAAAAGGCAGGTTTCATATAATACCTGAGTATAGAAGAGGCAGAGGTGTGTGGTCTGTGCTGCTGGACGTTGCTGTTTTCAGTCAGATGATGGTGTCAGTGATGCTGCTCTTAATCCACAGTCTGATGAAAGGCCAGTGGCAGTTTCTGATGGCACTCACAGAGACTTAATGCCTGCAAGTGGCTTCGGTACTTCATCCTCCTGAAGCTTCCCCCAGGTGGCAGTAAAGGCTGAACGGGTTTTAGGGTTCTTCTTTGGTTGAACAGCAATTCTGCTGGTGGTGCCTCAAAGCTCTGGAGTAATTAGGTACAATTTTAACGTTAATACACATATTGCATGCGGGTTTGGTTTTTTTAAGCTACATTGCAAATGTAGTGAATTTTCCAATCTAAACGGGGTTGTAATTTTAATCAGTTAAGTTTGTATGAATTGGCTCTGAAGTTGACATACAGCATATAGCCACCTGAAAACAGTATAGCTCTGCTGCTACGGGTCAGTTTCACTTAATGTATTTTTACAAAATTATGTTTAGTATAACACCATGTTTTCTAAGTCTTAGTTACTTTAAAACATAGTGACATTTGAGAATAGGTTAACAGTGCTGCACTGAAATTTAAATGCATGTAGTGTCTTTTCTAAATGCCTTGTACACATGGATTTTAGCTTAGTAAGTTAAAAAGCCCCCTTTTCCTGTCATAAAGGAAGTAATTATTGAAATGGGCTGCTTTTTTTTTTTTTAAAAAAAAAAATCGATTTCAGTGTGTATTCAGTAGTAACAATAGCTATGTTCTGAAATTCATACTGATGCATAAGAGAAGTAGGCAGATCCTTACACCACTTTAAGACTGTAAAGCACGGTATGAAAAATCAAGCTATGGCTGTTCTGTGTGACAAGTTAGTGAACTTGTGCATTACAGATACTATGGACTGAGAGTATGCACTGAAGTTTTCTTTTTGTCTTCTTTCCAGACCCCAGCATCTGATGCAGCACCAGAGAAAGAAGCTAAGTCTGAGTAACACCTGGTACCAAGTCTCTAACTGGTGGTCCTTCTATCTTCCTTCTTGTACAATTCAGAGGAATATTTTTATCAAGTATTTTGTAAATGCAAGTTTTTTAGTAGTTCTAGAAAACACATTTTTAAAAAGGAGAGAATCCCAACTCAACCCATTTTTTTACATATTTAGATAAGTGTAAATGCTTTTTTAAAGTGGTAAAATCATGTACTGGTTGTCTGTTTTCTATGAAACCAGAAATTAATGGCATGTTACATTAAGGAGAGAGCTTTGAAGCCTTGATTAGGCTTCATGTTGCATAGACTGTGAGGGACAGTTTTTCTATGCTATTAAATGAAGCATAACACACATCAGACTTTGGAATTCATAATGATATGTTGAGAACATCTTAACATTTTAGTTATTTATCTATGGTTGTACCATCAGTAGAATTGCTTATCTAATAAAACTGCTCCCTAGTGTTGGATTTCTTGCTGAGTGATGTATAACTGTGACAAAGTTATTTTTGGTAGCTGCAGCTTTATTTTTTCCAACAACTTTGTAGCTGTGATGCAAGAGATTGGAAACTTTTAGTATATCTTTAAATACTGTCTAAGTAAAAGTTTTTGCTTGGCAGATGTAACTTGTTATGTCAGTATTTGAGACACTGGAACTTGACATCCAGTTTTAAAGGACAGCTTGTCTGTGAAGATGAAACAAAAATGTTTGAAATAGTCTTAGAAGAAACAATTATAGTTTTTAGATTAAAAGAACTATGTGAATAAAAACAATTGTAAAATTGTTGATAGTGTCTGTGATCACCAAACAAAAGCCAAATAAATCTTGATTATGAAAGGATGTTTCTGTAGCTCCTGACTGTGCCAACTCACAATCTCACTGGGACAGTTTTTGATTCTTAACCATGTTCTTAATATTGTTAAAAATGTACTTTTTGAGAGGTAGGTGGTAATGCAGGGAGTAAGTAGCAAGTAGAAAACTGTAGTTGGCAGTCACACTCTGGACTTTGATTTTGAAAGCTGATATCCGAGTGCTGCTTCTGTTGCCTTAAAAAAAAAGGCAGTAATTAGTAAGAATTGGGTGTTCTCATCTGTTCGCCACCTAAGAGTCTGCATACGCACTCTTACCTGAAGTAACTGATGTAAGGAAGATGCGCAAAGCGATCCTCTTGAACACTAACTGATCCACTGGTGTTGCTGTTGTGTTGGAACCGTAGTGGAATTTCCCCCAAACCTGCCTTAAAGTTAATAAAGCTTGAGATGTCCAGGGACAAAATGAACCTAGGTTGTGAACTTCCTCAGATGGCTGAGTTCTCATAATGGAACCTGAGGAGGATGAGCTGTGGAGCTGTCTGGGCAGGAGCAGGGCAGAGAGCAAGAGAAGACTTTCCTGTTGGTGCTGATGAGCTGTTAGGTGAGCTTTACTGTGCTGTGAGCAAGTGTACCTGCTCGTTAAGTTTGTAGCGTCGTTTCAAATAAAATATACCTGTGCTGAGAGGTAATTCACATAGTACAAAATTGTCCTGACTCTTCCTTGCTGCATTCAAGCAAATTACATCAATCTTGCCGAAGATTTTTAACAGCCCTTCATCAGAAGAGGGCATATAAAGTGTGTATTACTTAACCTTAAAATAAAAAAAAATAATCAAATATTGTACAGCATTATTCTTCCAGAGTGTAGGCCGAAGATTTTTAACAGCCCTTCATCAGAAGAGGGCATATAAAGTGTGTATTACTTAACCTTAAAATAAATAAAAAAAAATCAAATATTGTACAGCATTATTCTTCCCGAGTGTAGGGTTGTTTTGTCTTGCTTCTTAACACATTTGACTATTTTGCTGAATTTCAGCAGATAGTAGCATGGTTTTATCATACCAGTCTATTTCTGCCTGTCAGACAGCTGTCAGCCTTGTCTTAGGAGGAGTCAAGATCAAAAAGTAACGTTCATTGTTGGCTTGTGTTTTTTTAAAAAATTTTTTTTTTTCTCCCCTTGACCAAGAATTTGTTTATGCTCTTAAACACCTGCAAGCACAGCATCTGCTTCCTGTACGTTTTTGGTGCCTTTTTCAAATTGTCATACAGTTATTTCTTAAAAAACAACTTTAACCTCTAACTTACTTTCTTAAACAACGCTTTCATTTGGGAAAGCATTTTACCATTTTTACCTCTTCAATATTTAAGCAATGTTTAACTTATTTTTTTAGCTCATAATATAGGATGCCCTCCAACACTGGGCCATATCATGCTTCTGGTCCATTTCTACCACAGCTATGTTCCTAGCAGAGCACATCTGGCTTTGGCTTCAAATTCCTGGATATTCCCAAAGTGTAAATGCCTAAATTCACTTTTTCTAACCCCCCTGCTGTCGCTCTCTGTGCCCTTTTCCAGTTACCTCATTTGTTGGTTTCATTTAGTAGTAGCACGACACAGCTGCATGACGTTCTTTACTTTCTGTGTTTAGCAATTCAGAAACCACTTAAATGACTAATAAACTTGCAGATAAATACCCTGAAATAACATCTTACTTCCTTCTACTGAATTACTACTTTTCATGTGTTTTGAGTCTCTGATGTTGAGATCCTGCTAACTTTTAGTATCTTCTCTCTAGCATCTATCTATGAAAGTTATTTCTTTTATTACGGAGGTGAAAAGGCCCAGAAAATCAGTGACAGCTGCTCTCACAGGATAGAGGAATTTTCATACTGGAAGAAATGAAGGGCAGTGGTAGTTGCATCAGGAGCCTTAGATCTGTTTTGAGCAGCGCAGCCCCCCTTGATGCGGTAAAGAATGAAACAGGCTTTCCTAACTACATAAAATACACCTAGTAAATATGAATCAACTGAATTGTGACTGATTCTGCAGTAGATGGATCCTTACTCTTTGCCATGTAGCATGAAATGCCAACATAGAACCATAAGGAAACCTGTTTGGCTACTGGGAAAATGAGGAATTGTGTACTGGGAACGATGTGTCATTTCTACATGGAGAACTGGAGAGCAATTTGCTGTTAAATTAGTCTGACAAGATCAATTTCCATGGGTGTACTTCAGAAAAAGCCGCGTTTCCTGTACAATACCCAGTACATTTGTTCTGTGCAGTTTAAGGAATGGAGGGGCAGCTAATGCAGATTTCTATACAGCACTACAGAATATGTATGTAACAGAGAGTGGTCCACTTCAGAATACAACAAAAAAGAAAACGTTTCTCTGAAGTTACTCAGTTGTATTTGCTGCTACTGGTTGTTCTGGTTATGAGTGTGCTATTCCATACACATTCATTCTGTGCTGTTCTGGAATTCATTTTCTGGTGTCAGCTAGACCACAGCTCTTTAAAAGAAACACAACCAGGATGCTGAAGTGCATCCAAGTTTAGCTAATGAATACTGATTTGTTTGGCCACGAAATCTGGAGGAGTGCAGGTGGCCTTTAAGAGTGATGCGGCTGAGGCAACAACAATTTAGGAGGCAGAACAACACAAGTTTCTCTTAAAGAGAAATTTTTAATGGCCAGGATACTTTTTATTTATTTATTTTTTCTTGTACATGAGCTGTGATGCAGGATGGCTAACTGGGCAGGAGGTGGTGAAGAGAGGAAAGTAGAAGTCTGTCTTCCAGGAGGCGTCTGGGGGAACTGCCTGGTGCTGGGCCTGCACCTCAGGTCTATGAAAGCTCTTTTTCAAAAGCTGAAAACACACCTGAGGTAGCAAGATTAATAAAATACATGCATATTGCTACAATAACATGTAAAAACATTTTGCTTCAAAGTTTCTAAAAATGCGTATCAAGGCACCACAGGTGGGGAATAGAAAAAGGAACAGGTCCGACTCCCGCAGCTGGAGTGGGGTGGAGGTGGTGCTGGCACCTGTTTTCAGAGAGGCAGCGCCAGGCACTGGGGCAAAGGTGCTGGTTTCGGAAAGGTGATGGCAGTGAAGTGATGCCTTTCTT
Source organism: Apaloderma vittatum (assembly GCF_000703405.1). Taxonomy (NCBI): domain Eukaryota; kingdom Metazoa; phylum Chordata; class Aves; order Trogoniformes; family Trogonidae; genus Apaloderma; species Apaloderma vittatum. Next base: position 86 of record NW_009712993.1, on the reverse strand, counting down.
GAGGGGCGGAAATACCGCTGAGGTTTAGGACGGCTGAGCCACCCCAGACCACCACTCTCACCGAGCGGGCAGGTGCCGAAAAGCAA
>NW_009712992.1:0-10886 GCF_000703405.1 Apaloderma vittatum | reverse complement strand
TGTAAAGACACTCTACTTTCTTACTCTCTCACTTTTCGTGCACCTGAGGTGCTGTTCAGTGCTCCTAGAGGATGGGGGTCAAATGAGGTGTCTCCTCATCTTCCTGGTTTTCTCCACTGCTGGTCAGAGCAGCAGCCTAGGCGTGCCTGCTGTTGTGTGTGTGCTGCCGGCAGTGTGATCCAAAGGGGCAGGTGGGCTCCAGCAGAAGCTGTTGTCTGCACAGATGAACTTTGCCTGTGGCTTAGAAGGCTTGGGAGCCTGACAACAGTGCTATCAAGCACAGCTTGCAGTCTCCCTGCAGCTCTTACTCATCTGAACTGCTGCAGCTTAAGCACCAGCTGCGCTTTAGCAACAGATCAAGACCCTCAACTCGCTCACGGCGAGTGTGACAAGCCCTAGCAGTTCAGCCAAGTGCTGTGCACACCTCGTACCCTCTGGTGCAGTTCCCTCAAGGCAGGAACCATCTATTCTCCATTTCCTATTCTCCATCTCCTGTTCTCCTGCACGGTGCCTGCCACTGTGTCTGTGAGGCATTATTATACCAAGAATGAAAAGGCAGAATGCTAGGGGATGAATTCTTGTTTTTTCAGAACAATTTTTGGTGCAGGGAAAATTTTGCTGGAAATTATTCACAACAGCTTTTTTTCCCCTTCTTATTTTACTCCTTCCTGTGCGGCAAAGCCAGTGGAGTTGTTCTGACTGCCCTCTGCCATACAGTCATTTTCATATACTGCATTACCTTTTTTTCCTGTTGTTCTAGATCCAGTATTAAAGACTACAGTGATAACAAATAGCTTAATTTGCATTAGTAAGCAGAAGCACATAAGCTGCAATGTGTTCAGTATTCGTCATACATTCAACATGTAACACAATGTTTGCTTTGTACCTTATTGAGCAAAAATACGCTGAGAAGCTGTAAAGAAGAATTTCCCGTAGTGTGCTGACAGACCAGCTGCTGGCAGAAAATTGATGCAAGACATAATCTTTTAAACAGGATTTTTATCTTATCTTCAGGCTCTTTAAATATGCTCATTGTCACAGCATTAAGATACCAGATATTTCAGGACGTGACCCTGACAGCGTCACTAAGGTTAAAAACAATTAGTCTCTCAAAAATTCCTGCAGATATGTTCACTGTAGTATTTACTTCAAGTTCTTCCTTTGGGAAGCAATAACTTCCAAAAATTCTCTGTGTCACAGAATTAAGCTCTCATTTTTAGATCATGCACGGCATGATCTAATGGAAATGCAACCTTCTGTGCATCTGTGCACTGGAGAGAAAAAATTTGCCTTGCACAAATTTGTTAGGTAGAAAAAGAAAATTTCTTAAAAAAGAAAGTAATTTTAGCAACTGTACCTTGTCACACTGCTACAGATGGTAAATGCCAGCAGTGTTGGGATGAGTGTGTTCTGTCTTGTAAAAGGGAATTAGTTTATGCACTAGCCAGTTTCTCAGTATTCTTCACAGGCTACAAAATATGGAGAAAAAATACTGTGCAGTCCCAAAAGCCAGTTTGCGAAATTCGCTACTGGTCATTCAGCTTCAAAATCCAGCTCAAAGAAGAAAAATTACCACCTCTGTAAGAGTTTATTAGAATTATTTTACTACCACCCCCTGTAAAAATAGACCTACATTTTAAGAAAACATTTTCTGAAAGGCTAAATCATCTTGGAGCAAAATCTTGCATGTCTGAAAAGTTAACAAAGTTCTGAATTTACTCAGAATGGTTTTAGGGGTTTCATTTAAACCCTCTTAAAAAAATCTGCTTCCATTAACTCTGAATTATTATTATCTTAACTGGTTGAGTCCCAATGTCTCTCCCTAGAATTTGAAGTCGCATGCTAAGTCTCCCCATGTGTCCTGGCTCCACATAGACCCAAGTAGCCTGCAGAAGTCCCCAGAAAAGCACCTAGCACTAGTGCTTGGTTGCTCTGCAAGAAGCTGGTGTGGATGATGCCATGAGAAGCTACAGAGAAAGCAGACGACCTGGGCTGCTGGCAGCACGTTGTTAGCACCAGCATGGTGCTGTCGTAGCAGGCAGGATAGGATGTAAACACGGTAGGGAAAAGGAACCAGAGGGGTGATCAGCCCAGGACAGGGAACAACTGATTGTTAAAACACCATGGTGCAGCCACCATTCTCTCTGTGGTGAGAAGCTAAAGTGGAAAAACTCTCATCCCATAGGTATCCATCAGGCAGCCTGGAGCTTTTAGTATCCCACTGCCCTCCTGTGAGACACATATGTGCTCTGTCCAGCACTGGAATACTTTCATCAAAGTGATGGAATCAGCTGTTTCTTTGCTGTCTCAGGGTGGGAAAAAAATCCCACTGTATCTGATAACTTACCAGACCTGAAAACAATTACAGTAAGCCTACTTCCTGGGCATGCTGTCATTTATACTTTGGAGCAAACTTTATTTGCTCCAATTCTTTCACCAGTGATAACTGTTTTACTTGGCAGTAAAATAGATTTGAACCAGTATTGGTAATTGATGTGTGAAAAATGCTGCCACTGGGAGGAACAGGAATGCAGGCTGATAATGGACCATTCAAAGGCCAGCTGCCAGCTCCAATGAAGGATGTACTCAGCAGACAAAAATTTCAGAGGAGATGTGATTTTGATTAGGGTTTTTCTATCTTTGAATAATAGCAATCTAGCTATTTTGTCTCAGTGTATTTTGTTTCAGCAAGACTGATAATTTTTTACAACTGATAACATAAACACTCTTTTTGCATGGCTCATTACCTGTTAAACTCTGTTGTTTAAAGTTACTCCGCAATGTATGCTCTCCCATTGTAAAAGCAACGTCAACTAAATGCATTACACTGCTTTGACTCTTCCATGGTAGGAACTTCAGATGTGCAAGAAGAAACATCTCTATAAGAAGAACTCCCAGACCTAGAGGAATAGGAAGGATTTTGCTCACTTTGAGTCAGCTTCAGCAGGGAAGAGGCTGGTGTTTTAATAGTTTCTGATAAACAAGTTTCTAAAACAGCAGCACTGACTTTTTAGCATAAGCACTCTGCTGTCCCAGGGAAATTACCCAGACCGTGCTCCCAGGGCTCAAGGTGAGGCAAGTCAACACAAGCAGTCGTGGGTAGCCTTGTAATATGGAAACCTTAGAAGCTTTTAGCTGTTTAGCAACTAATGCTAAGCAATGCATTTTTGCCCTGGTGAGGCCACATCTGGAATATTGTGTCCAGTTCTGGGCCCCTCTGTTCAAGAGACACAGGGACGTGCTAGAGAGAGTCCAGCGCAGCCACAAAGATGTTGAAGGGAGTGGAACATCTCCCTTGTGGGGAAAGGCTGAAGGAGCTGGGTCTCTTCAGTTTGGAGAAGAGGAGGCTGAGGGGTGACCTCATAAGTGTTTATAAATATGTCAAGGGGGAGTGTCAGGAGGACGGAGCCAGGCTCTTTTCAGCGACTTCCAATGACAGGACAAGGGGCAATGGGTACAAGCTGGAACACAGGAGGTTCCACAAAAATATTAGGAAAAACTTTTTCACTGTAAGGGTGACAGAGCCCTGGCACAGACTGCCCAGGGAGGTTGTGGAGTCTCCTTCTCTGGAGACATTCAAACCCTGCCTGGACGCATTCCTGTGTGACCTGCTGTAGGTGATCCTGCTCTGGCAGGGGGGCTGGACTGGATGATCTTTTGAGGTCCCTTCCAACCCCTGACATTCTGTGATTCTGTGAAGAAGAAGATCCTCTGGGTAGGGCGGAAGCAGCTCTGTGCCAGGAAACAGTAAACCCCACCCAGTCCAGGTAGAGGATATACATGTTTTTGTACCCTTCTTACCTGCCTGGGCCACTGGATAGTGAGGAAACAGGGAGCTTTCAGCCCAGATGCCCACCTTGATCCCAAAATGTGGTGGTGCATGGAAAAGCTCTTTGCTAAGGGGAGCTCAGCTCTGCAAACACGGTAGGCAGTTGCCAGTGTTGCCTAGGGGAAGGTTGGCGGGAGAAAGAATAATACATTCTCCATGGAAACCTGCACTTTAGGTTTGTTTTTCTATATGTTGAGAATTGACAAGCATGTTCAAGGATCCTGTTTCAGGAGGGTGTCATTAAAGATGAAAGATATCGTTGAATGCTGTCAGCAGCATCCATGAGGGTGTACCTGCCAGATTGATGCTGCCTTTTACTATCAGGGTGTTTTTAGGGTTTCTGCAAAAACCTTGTGTTTCTCCTCAGCCAGTCAGGAGTATCTCTGGCACACCTTCTCCCAGGTGGTCACTCCTTTACTCTGTGCTGACAAGACCAGATATTCCCTTTGCAAATGTTACTCTTCTGCTCCTGCCTTCAGCTTGCATGGTGTTTCATCTCCTGCTCTGTTGTGCCAGTCTGTGGAGGCTCCCATGATGTAAAACTCGGGTATCATTACAGCAGTGTATCTCTATGACCAAAAGTCACCTGCCAAGGAGAGTGTCAAAGCTCTTTCCTAATTTAGAGATTGCCACACAGTTGCTGAAGCCAGGCAGCTTTCAGTAATTTGAAATCTTCAATGCGTGTTTAATACACTTGCTCACTGAATTGTAGTCAGAAACTTTCCTCCACAGTCAGTATTCTCTCTGCTTCTCTGCCTCTCCCTCTCCTTTTTCAGTCTATGAGTCTGGCACTTGGCTGATCACTTGTTTTCTTCACTAGTTTTACGTGCTTGACTTTTCTTGTTACTTGGGCGTAAGCGTCAGTTTTATGGAGATGGCAACACATGCATCCCAGGTGTCCACATTATCAGGGATGTGCATGGCAATTGTAGCAGCTGTATTGATGCTGCATCTAACAACATTATGGGATGAAACCCTTGCTTCTTCCCAATACAAAATTATACCAACATATGTATCTAGAGCAATTGACGTTTGCTTTGCCTAGTTACTCTTGCACTTTTAATGTGTAGGTGGTCATCACAGGCCTTGCAACTACTGGTTGTGCTCAGAGTCAAGCAAGAAAGTGAGCAGATGCACTGGCCATTTGTAACAGTTAACATGCCATTGCACAGCAGTATTTCTAATGAAAACAAAATAAAGGTTCTGAAGGTGCCTAAGTATTTCTGCCATTTCTGTTATGAGTCTTTAAGCAATGACATTCCTTGATATTTAATTGTTTTGAGATGGTATCTGCGAGTCCCAAAAGCCACTATGAGGCTCTTAGTAGAGCAATGTGAAACTAGCATGTAGCTGATTGGAAAGGTTGATGTGACAACTATCATCGTTTGTCAAGTGTTGCTGAGGTACAGTGTTACAAGCTACACATCAGTAATCTGCCAGAGTGAAAGCTGGGAACGGGTTGAAGCTTTCCTGTGGCCAGCTCCACTACCGTATACTGAGTTCCAGGCAGGACAGAAAATAATTTACATGACTCTTGAAGTAGATGGTTACTGCCAAGCACCTGGTTTGAAGGCTGTGTGATCAGAAAATTAGTCAATCAGTTATACAGAGCACGAAACATATATGTAAAGCAGGGTCCAGCAGGCCCAGAAGGCTACTCAGTGATACCTCTCAGCTAGGGTAACGTTCATCTGACAGCATTGCTCCATCTTTTAAAGAAATACACATTTCCACTGATATCTAAATATGATTGTCACCTGGCATCAAATGCATCGTAGTTGATTTTTGTATGGCAGCAGCTGGAGATAGAAGAGTAGTAAATAAAGCAACCGTTCAACTCTTCCCATTATTTATGTGTTCTCCTTGCCATTGCTGGCAGTTTCAAACCATGCTCCACCTGTCTGACATGGATCATTTGCTAAGCAAAAGGCTGCTGTCTCCAAAAACCAGCAGCTAGCGCTCAGGTGCACCATGGACTCTGGGTCTGAAGAGCTGCTGCCAGACTCCATACTAGCAGTGTAGTTGGGGTTCACAGATGCTGGCTCTGGCAGGATTAATGCAGTGACAGCACACTTAAGCAGTCCAGGTTCTTAGCACAAAACCATTGTCACTATTGTGCTGGCATGAGCAGACTCCAAGAGCAGGAACTCACAGGGAGTCTCCTACAGGTGTTCAAGCACTTGACTTCCTCACGAGCTAATGTGAAATAGAGGATGCAGTGAGAAATCGTACAGGAACAGCAGATGTAGTTAAGATGGACACTCATATCTGCAGAGCTCCTCTTTGGAAGACTGTCTTGCTAGAGCCACTGTCATGTGGCAGTAGGAAATGAAATAAAGCTGCAAGCTCTTGTTTGCCATGCTCAGATCCCTACCCTGACACAAGCACAAACAGCAAAACACAGAACAGGCGACTTTGAAACTGATCATCCTGAAAGGTATAAATTACCTCAAAGGAAAGCAGAAATTGTGTACAGGACAAAGGAATTCACTACCAGCACTACATCTACAGGGTCTAAATTGGAATTGCTCCTTTGACTATAACTTATTTTCTTTCTTTAGACACACTGTACCTAAAGAAGTAAGAGTGAGTAATGCACTGTTTGGAGTCTCCCCATATACATCTTTTATTGGTATGGTTTAATGATGCATGCGAGACCAACAGATTATTTATCTACCTGCAGTATCTCATTATTTGCAATGACTTCAGGAACCTTAGGACAGCTTTCGGTTGCATATGCTTAGGCTCTTGAATGAGATCTAGGTGCCAGTGCTGGGAATACAAGTGACATAGTGCCCATGGGTAAAGACTGCTTGGAGAGTTCTTACCCACCCTGGGCTTAGTCACTTGGTTTTGCCTCTTTCCTGTGCCGGTGTCAAGGATGCATTATGAACTGGAGAACTTACTGACACAAAGATCATCTTTTGGGCTGCTCTCCAGGGCTGTCCTGCTGTCTGGCAGCCAAGCATCTTAACACAGTTGCTTCCTATCTGCATGACTCTGAGCAACACCCAGCCAAAGGCTCATTCTCAAGATAGCAAATGTGAAGAACCAAGCAGAGTCAACTCTTGTGTCAGCTGTCCCGAGTAGCAGCACAAAATTAAGAGGCTGGAGTGATAAGAGCTGGTACTGGGAGACTACTTCTCTCAGCAACAAGGAGAGCCAGCCTGCTGTCTTCCTGAGGAGGACCCCAGTGCTGCTCAGGGTCTGTAGAAATCAGTCCTAATAAATGATGTTGTCAGGGACTGGGATGTCTCTAGGGAATGTCAAGAAGCCGAAGGACACATGAATAACAGAGACCAAAAGATATAGCTCAGAAAATAAAGGCTTTCAGGCACAAGATAAATATTCATTTTGCTTGAGAGAACTTAAAAAAAAATAAATTAAAACATAGTCATATCCTCCTCAAACTACGTTTCTAGAGAAAAGAGGTGATGAGATTTTCTTTCTTCCCTCCCTGACATGTCAGAGATTGAGGAAATATAAAATTAATTAAACACTAAAAAAATTAAAAAAGACCCTCCCCTTTCTGCAGGTCTTATAAACTTGTAGAGGTGATCTGGGCCAGGGCAGCTGAACTGTTTTATACCAGTGTCTGAAATACAGAACAAACATAGGCAGAATAGATGTGAGACTGGTGTGTACTTACTGCCTCAGACATCCTAGCATCTGGAAGGAAATCTCAGACCCTTTTCTCTCTTGGATGTGGTAAGTAAGCATGATCAATATGAAAAGCTATCCTGCCAGTGCTGACTTCAGCACTTCCAGCTCCTTGCAGAGCAGGCAAAAACTCTTTCTGTCCCCTACTGCTGGGAGCACCCAAGGAAACTTCCAATAGGAACAGCAGCTCTCTGTGTGCCTCTGGGACTCAGCCATCCCCACCACTCAAGTGCCACTCACTCTAAGAGACTTAATAGGGCCTGTGTATTATATAATATCTTCATCAATGGCAGGCAGTTGGGATCAAGTGCACTCTCATCAAGTTTGCAGATGACACCAAGCTGAGTGGTGCAGCTGACAAACCTGAGGGACCGGATGTCATCCAGGGCACGTGGACAAGCTCAAGAAATGGGCCCATATGGACTTCCTGAGGTTCAACAAGGTCAAGTGTAAGGTCCTGCGTCTGGGTCAGGGCAATCACTGTTATCAGTAAAGGCTGGAGAATGAAGGAATTGAGAGCAGCCCTGCAGAGAAGGACTTGAGGGTACTGGGGAACAGAAAGCGTGGACATGACCTAGCAATGTGTACTCACAGCCCAGAGAGCAAACTGTATCCTGGGCTGCATCAAAAGAAGTGTGGCCAGCAGGTCAGGGACAATTATTCTGCTACCTCTATATTCACTGCTCTGTGGTGTCAAACCCATTCATAGAGCAAGGTGAAAAGACTGCACTTAAAGAGTTGTGGTCAACAGCTTGAGGTCTGATTGGAGAGTAGTGAAAAATGACATTCCTCAGAGGTCCGCTGCTGGGACCAGTGCTGTTCAACATCTTTTCAGTGACATTGAGGGTGAGATTGAGTGCACCCTCACCAAGTTTGCCAGTAACACCAGGCTAGGTGGTGCAGTTGGCATGCTGGAGGGATGAGATGCCATCCAGAGGGACTGTGATGGGTTTGAGAGGTGGGCCACTGGGAGTGAGTCCAGAGGAGGGACATAAAAATGATCAGAGGTCTGGAACACCTCTTATAGGAAGAAAGGCTGAGAGAGTTGGTGTTGTTCAGCCAGGAGAATAGAAGGCTCCAAGGAGACCTTATAGCAGCCTTTCGGGACTTAAAGGGACTTGTAATAAGGATGGGGACAAGCTTTTTAAAAGGGCCTGTTGCAATAGAATGAGGGTAGTGGTTTTAAACTAAAAAAGGGTAGATTTAGACTACATATAAGGAAGGCATTTTTTATGATGAGTGTGGTGAAATACTAGGACAGGTCACCCAGAGAGACTGTAGATGCTCTGGAAAAAATCAAGGTCATGTTGGCTTTCACGGTCATGTTGGGTGGGGCTCTGAGCAACCTGACCTAGTTGCAGATGTCCCTGTTCATTGTAGCTGGGTTGGACTAGGTGACCTTTAAAAGTCCCTTTCAACCCAAACCGTTCTATGACTCTATGATCTTTATTGACATAACCGGTTAGCTCAGTCAGTTGAGTGTGGCGCTAACAACGCTAAGGTCGTGGGTTCAATTCCTGTTCGGTCCCCATGTGTTGCCTGATCTAGTCAAGAGGTGGCGTCGCGGGTGGCAGGGAGGCTGGATTAAAATGATCTCTAAGGTCCCTTCCAGCTTAGGCCATTCTATGATTCTGTGATTCTATGATTCTACTATAATCATTCAGTGTGTTATGAAAAAAAATCATCGAACTTATCAAGGCTTGTGTCTGACTGAGGAAGCTATGACTATTCTCCTCAAGCTACAGCGCACTTGTGAAACACTCAGGTAAAATTACTGCTTGAAATCTGATGATGATGTGTTAAAAGGAAAGAGGCAACAATTCCCGTTGCGAACAAGAGGCAACAATTTCTGTTGCAAAAAGTCACATGTCCAAACTTCGTGGATAAAGGGGCAAATCAGTTTGGCAGAAACTAAACCCCCTTGCATTCCAGCTTGTCCTCAGATATCAGAGGGGCTGGGGGCAGCTAGGCTTAGGTTCTGAGTGATGCCCAATTCATCGTTACTAACGCAATGCGCCCATACACCATCAATCTCGCAGCACCCCTGGAATTACAAGGCCATGCTTCACAAGGGTGGCAACATACACCATCAATCTGATGGCGCCCCTGGAATTACAAGGCCAGCCTTCAGGAGGGTGGCAATATACTCACATGGCCAAACTCCATGGATAAAGGGTTAACAGGGACTCACACGGCCAGATCAGAATAAAATATAATTTATTGCGGCAACAGATACACAAATTCATTTTGATTGCCGGTGATAGTGACTGTCTGCAAAGCACATGCAAAAGTTACAGATGTATTAGATTGTGAGCAGCTCTGTAAAGATTTCCTAAGTATCCCGGGACAGCACTTGGTGAGACCAAGTGTTTGGACCTTACCCAAAGGTGTCGCCATGGGGGCAAGAGAGGCTCAGCCCATTGACTGATTCCAGGAGTCAGAGGTGGTCTGTGGTGATATTTCCACTGATAATGGTGGAATCTTCACTAACCTTCCCCCTCTCTTGGGACATTTTATATTACTTGATATCTTTCAGGTGGATCTTGAGTGACTTTAGCCATGCATATCTTTATTGTGATTGGTATAAATTTTCCTCGCTTTGCGTTTAAAGGTATAGACTAGAAAAATTCAATGTGCAAGCTCAGTGAGGGGTGGTCGCATCTCGGAGGTGGGTAGCTTTTGGGATGGAGGTGCGTTTTGTTATTATAATGAGATCATAATGAGCATAGTTCACCCAAAGGACAGCATCTATCAAAAAATGACAGACTCTTGGCCCAGGATAGTAAATGTGGAGTCAACTGGCTCCTTGACATCTCCAGGTTCCTTTGCGTTCACAGAGCTTGACCATGGTATCTCCACAACATTCCATGCTCCATGGGATTTTCTCTTAGAGTCAGAATCATTAAGCTACCCTAATGCTACGGACACCAGGCTAGTTCTGGGAGAGGAAGCTGAGAGCGGGCTCCCTTGAGGCACCTATCTCTGCAATATTGGACTGGGGAAGACTCATAGCAGGTCCAGAAAGTTGCAACATTTCTAACACAGTCTGCTGATGTGTTCTTCACTCTTTTTATTGTACCCTACTTATCTGCATTTTCCACTTTTTATCTCTAATGCTGGTTTACCCACACCATGAGGTAGTAATCCTGGAGAGCCTCTGGCAGATACTGTTATGTCTTTTCATGTGCTGGGACCTCTAGGCAATTAGAGACTGACTGGAAATCAGTGGAACAACTTCACAGCCACATCCTGTCAAGATATGATCTGAGCAATCGTACAAAAATTGAGAAGTAATATCTTCACATATATAATGCATGCTTTGATTTTCTGCTTGCTTGGCATCCTTCTAAAGAAGCTGTTGAAATATTCACGGAATCACAGAATCACAGAATGTTAG
>NW_009712991.1:7032-7401 GCF_000703405.1 Apaloderma vittatum | reverse complement strand
ACCCACTCTGTGCCCAGTTTGTGTTTGTGCTTAGGACTGTCCCGACCCAGGTGCAGGACCTTGCATTTTGACTTGTTGAAGCTCATGCAGTTTGCACTGGCCCATTTCTCAAGCCTATCAAGATCCCTCTGGATGGCATCTCTTCCCTCAAGTGAGTCCACGGCACCACACAGCTTGGTGTAGTCAGCAAACTTGCTGAGGGTGCACTCAGTGTCACTGTCAGGGATGCCTATGTCCTGCAAGGAGGTGTAAACGGTAGCATGCCACACCACGGCTTGATTTCAGAGCATATGGCCACTTTTGAAGGAAAGGAAACAACACAAAAACTGAGCCACACCACCCAAGACACAGAAGGCAATGCCTCAGGCT
>NW_009712991.1:0-6855 GCF_000703405.1 Apaloderma vittatum | reverse complement strand
TGAAGCCATGTTGGCTGTCACCAACCACTTGATTATTTTTTATGTGCCTTAGTACAGCTACCAGGAGCATCTGTTCCATGATTTTACCTGGCACAGAGGTAAGGCTGACTCGTCTGTAGTTCCCCGGGTTGTCTTTGGTTCCTTTTTTAACAATGGGCGTTACATTCCCCCTTTTCCAATCTGTGGGAACCTCACCAGACTGCCAGGACCTCTCAAATATGATGGCCAGTGGCCTAGCAACTTCAGCCGCCAGTTCCTTCAGGACCCGTGGATGTATCTCATCAGGTCCCATGGACTTGTGCACCTTCAGGTTCTCGAGGTGCTCCCGGACCTGTTCTGCTTCTACCCTAGGTGGTTCTTCACTCTCCCAGACCCAGCCAACACCCCCTGTGATTTGGGTGATGTGGTTTGAGTGGTTGCCAGTGAAGACTGAGGCAAAAAAGTTGCTGAAAATTTCAGCCTTCTCCACGTCCTCAGTAACCAGGTCACCTGTATCCTTCTGGAGAGGCCCCACATTCTCTCTTGTTTTTCTTTTTTCCCTTACGTACCTGTAAAATCCTTTTCTGTTATTTCTAATATCGCTGGCCAGATTTGACTCTGTCAGGGCCTTAGCTTTTCTAACCTGGTCTCCGATTACACGAGCAACTTCCTTGTAATCATCCCAGGTTACCAGTCCCTGCTTCCATGCTTTCTGTGTTCTGTGTTTATATTTGATTTTCGCCAGGAGTTCTTTGTTTATCCATATAGGTCTCCTGGTGTTTTTGCCTGATTTCTTCCTTTTAGGGATGCAGTGCCTTTGAGCTTGCAGCAGATGATCCTTGAAAGCTGACCAGCTTTCTTGGGCTCCCAGTTCCTCCAGGGCTTTATCCCAAAGCACAATACCAAGGAGGTTCCTGAAGAGGTGAAAGTCAGCTCTTCTGAAATCAAGGGTATCAAGATAATCAAAGAGATGATTGCTAACATGTGGGTTCTTCTCGAAGCACAGAGCCCACACTGTTGCCTGTGGCTCAGGAAGTCCCTGACCCACTCTGTGCTGGGTGTGGGGAGGGATCATCCCAGGCTTGTCCCGTGTCTGTGCTTATCTTCTAGCAACTGCCACGTGCAACTGCTGGGGAGAGGACACCAGGCTGCTGGAGCCTTCAGACACCCTCCCTACAGCTGGTCTGGCTGCTCAGAAGCTCTAATTACGCTCTGCACCGAACAAGGCTGTACCTACTGCATCACTTTTTTGTCACCTCCTAAGGAAAAACAAAAATAAAATGCACATTCTCGCCCTTCTCAGGGGTCCCATACAGGCTGCCTTCTGCTCCGACCGAGTTCACAGCAGCTCTGGGCACCTGCACAAAACAGACCCAAACTGAATTTCTCCCTTACCTCTGCCAGTCTTGTGTGAACGAGCCTCATGGGAAGTGGACCCTGAATTTTAAGGCTTAGGAAACAGACTGCAAAGGGTATGAGCATTAGTATGCTTGCCTTTCAATAGAAAAAGAGCAAAGAGACATACCCTGCCCCTGCCATGCATCATCTGCAGGGAGGAAAGCTGAGCTGGCGTGCCAACAGCATCTGGAAGAACTGTCCTCGGACAATTTACTCTTCACATTATCTGTATGCAGGAAAAATGTCTTTTAAAAAAAAAATAAAAACAAAGAAAAACCCCAAAACTAAAAGATAATCACATAGGTATATTCATATTATTAAAATCAATTAATCATGCCTTTATCTGCTTGTTATGTCACAATGCCTGGATGTTATGTAATTTAAGCCACACTTTAATTTATGCTGCTCATTTATTTATGGACTTATTACTGAAGGCTGGACGAGGACACTACATGCATAAGTTATTAAAAACAACCCACCCAGGAATGGCTACGCTAACAATATTCAGAGATGTAAACGTCTGACACATCTCTGTTGGGGATGTGAGAAGGGAGCTACAGTTCCCGCAGAACAAAAGCTGCATCCAGTGTATCCAGCTCCCACTGCATTCATTGAGAGGGCTTCTGCTCATTCTGACAGAAATCCGTAATTACCAAATGAGTTACTCCAAGAAACAGCACAAATGAGACAGAGCTGCTGATGGAAGAAGGAAAGTTAAAGTTTTTTTCAATTATTAAACAACTAAAGCAACCAGTGGGATTCACATGCCTCCCTTTAGCCCCTTTTCTAAGATCTGTGTATAACAGACTACTATTTTCTTCATTTTTTTTCACATCTCTAATTTCTCCTTTCTTCCTTTAACTTAAAGAGCTCCTTTATTTACATGGTTTTTCTCTGTGTTGGCTTACTTTTCTGCTGCATAAATACAGATGTTAACAAATATTTCTCCCCATTGAGTACTTGTACATTAAGAACCACTTGAAACCACTGATGCAGTATTGGAAAATAGATGATAAAATATGAGATGTGTTATATTGACTCCTAAGTCTGGATTTAGAAGTGAATTTCAGCTTTCTGGCTTACACTGCATATGGTGTTTTGTGCAAAAACCCTATCTATATGTATGTATGCTTGCCTTTAGCATCTTTAAAAGATTCAGGACCAGACTTTACTCTTATCAACTGGTTGGACCTCCAGGCAAATTTGAGTCTCTGGTAGCAGAGAGTGTATGAACCAGGAGTGCTGAGAGCTGGGCGGTGAGAAGGACTGATAGTTGCAGAGAGGCAAAATGAAAAGCCAGAAATGAGGCTCAAGATTAATGCAAAACCAGGAGATGTCCCATCCTTCTCACAGCCATGCATGGAGAGGCTCAAGCTGCAAATCCCTCGCCGTGCCAGCTAGGCAGCCTCTAACAGGGCCTCTCCAACCTGGGCCTTTGCTCTCTCCCTCGCTCTGAAATTCTCTGAATTTGTAGGTCAACAGAACACAACAGAAACCTTCTGTGCGAGTAAACCTAACCGAGAAGGAATTTGCTGGGGAGGCAATTTTTTTTATTTATTTATGCCGAGATGAGACATGAGTTTGGAAAGCGCTCAACAGAATGTCCTGATGTCACTCCTTAAAATGCTGGATTGCAGATGCGAGCAAATTCTACAAGGGAGAATGACTAACGAAATGTGGCTCCAAGGGACAAAACCCATATGTAAGCAATGAGAGTACTTTTAAGCCAAGCGTCTAAAGGCTCAATAGAAGAATTCAGAAGTCTAAAGAGAGACCACTCACCTAACTCCCTGGACAGCTCTGACATCCCAAAAGTCACAGAACAGGATTTTACTTCCGCAATATCCCATGTTCCTGCATTTAAAAAGCAAACAAACAGTAACCCAAAATGCAATGTCACATTCACAGCTGGCGACTGCAGCTTCTACCTGACACTCCCAATCTCATTACAGCCCTTCCATGTTCTCTCCATCACAAACCTGCAGTTGCTGCTGCTGCTGGAGAAGAATCAAGCAACGAGAAATGTTCTATGAAGAGAGAGTCCAGCCCAGCCACCATGAACACCTTCTTACCCCATCAGCCCTCTACTTGGAAAAAAGGACTCTAGCAGAGAAAGCAACTGATGTAAGAGCAGCCTAAGAGCATTTTCTGAATCACCAGAGTACTGGATTACTGCTACTGAAGGTGAGTTATTGTATAGCTTTATATACCACTCAATCCAGCCATCAAGCTTGATTAATTAGTGAGATTGCAATGAAAATCACATGCTTTTCAAAACAAACCAAAAAGCACTATTAACATCTTTACCTCTTCTGCTGCATTGAGAAGTCAGGAAAGTAAATATAACAAAAGATATAAAGGCTCAATTACCACCTGGTTATTAATTGTTGATATTGCTCTAGAATTCACAGCATCACCCACAGTAGAAATACAACGTGAGTCATAACTCTGCCATAAAAATTAAACCATGGTGGAAACAAAAAGTCATCAAATACAAGTGAGAGACCTGACATGAGTGTTTCTTACTCTTTAGCCTAATGGCCTGGCAGTCCATCCCTTCACTGCTTTGAGATTTTAGAGATGCAGTGACACACCTCCAGCTTATGTTATGTCCAAACAGCACAACTGCAACCTGAAGTACCTCTAAAGGATCTTGTTTGGACACCAACAAGGGGTGAATAAGCTGGAAAACTGGGTAAACTGTGTAGGTACAGCACAGCACTGACATGAACAGATTGCTTCCAACCAGCAAATACCCAAACTGGTTTAGGAATACCCTACCACACACTGCTTTAAGATGCACAGATACACCCTTAAGCCTAACTCTGACCATGTGTGAGCATCCTTGGAAGGAAAGGCCTTGGCTGCAAAGGAACCAAACACTAAATACCTGTGGGTAGAAAACAACTAGCACTCAACAGCTAGTGTGCAACACAGAAGAAATTCCTGCCACAAAGTCCCTTCTTTTCACATATTTGGAAAATAAACAACAGCTAGCAGGGTTCAAAGGACATAGACAAGACCTCGTGTGTGCAGGACAAATGTTGGTGGGGCTGTGCTCTGCTGGAGGCAGCAATTCATCAATTCATGGAGATTTCCCTCTGCAACACTTGAACATCGACACTCACCTACATTGGAGAAAACATCCTCTTCTGACTGGGAGGGCACCAGTTCTTCCCGTATGGCTCCTGAGGCCTTCAGCATGGTCCCACACTCCGTCTTGCCAATGAGAGCAGCTTTTCCACTGCCACCAGTGTCGTCTGTGAGTGGCCACACTACTCCCTTCTCATCCCAGTCAAAGGCTGGCTCAACCGCTGAGCTACCCAGGAATGTTCTGCTGGGGTCTTCTCAGGAAAAAACATTATCACAGAGTCATCATTATTTTTAATTACAATGAAGAGTTTATACAGGGGAAAAAACAGAGCAAAGTCTGATCTAAACTCATCAGATGAAATGGCTATATTCCAACTGAAACTATTTACAGATATAATGACAGTAAAGCGGAGCCCCTGGGGTGGGACACTGAAGCAGCAAATGTGAAGGCCACGTGAGAAGGAAGGCACCAGACAGCCCAGCAATGAGTCCCACGGGTGATGACACCGCATTGCAGAGGCCTTGGGCATATCTCCCCAACTGCAAGGGTGGCCCAAGGCCTCCAGAGTCCAGCTGGGAACCCAGGGCAGCAAAGGGAGAAAAAAAAAACAGCAGGACCTCCAAGGAAAAAGAAAGCAAACCTCTTGGATATTGGTAGTTCAAGGCTGCTAGAGAAATCAGAGCCAAGCATATGGATATTATAAATAATGCCAGTTATCTCCAGTGTCCTTTGTTCCAGAGGACTCCTAAAATACTTGAAGACTCTAGCCTTCAGAATAGCAAAGCATTTGCCTGGGGCTCTGGTGGGGAGGGGACTGCAGCCAACACCAACCCCACCTCCACGCACCTTAATGCTGCTTCTTCCCCAATAAGAAACAGTAATCAGGACTCGGGAGGATTAGGGCTTCGAATCTCGTTTCGCTGGTCTGTAAATGTCTACACTAAACAGGACCACCATGATCACCTGGTTCAGCTGCTGCACAAGCCAGGCTCCAGGATTATTGCACCAAGGACTTCTGGTGCTTCAACTGCAACTTGGGCTAACGAGCTCCCTTCCCCCAGGTCAGCAAAGAACTAATGCCTGCATGGGCTTAGAGTTAAACCACACACTTCAAGATAGTCTTATTGCAGGCAGTGCACAAGCACCTACGCTTATCCAGCTATGTCTCCTAATTCGAAACTTCTATTTTAGCTTCTAAATTACTCTAATATATTAAACTTAGGTGTTTCTCTCTTATATTGACCATTTTATTATAGATAATTAAAGCACTTCCAAATGCTTTAATTCCATGACCTGCATTCATATAGTGGTTATAATAACATAACTAGCAGAAATGTATATAGGCTAAGTGCATGGCAGATGCTTTGAAATCCTCAGAGGGAAAATGTCAAGTGAGCACAAAGCACTGTTTCATTTTATCTCATTAGGATAAGAGTATATCCTCCTTTTATAGTTGCTTACTCTGGGCAGGCCTGGATTAAAGAACTTGTTTGGAACTGAGCAAATTACACAGGTTTTTAAATATCCATTATCAGAAAACTTCTTCTGTCAAGTCACACAAAAGTAACTAATCCACATTACATCAAGCCTTTAGCAGATCTCAAGGCATTTGCTTTCAGAGTTGTATGGGTAGTACTATGTGTTTTAATGAAAGCCTGGAGTAAAAGGCAAGCTCCCAAGTAAGAGCTCCCAAAGCTGTCTTTTCCTAAGTAAACAGCCTAAGTAAGTGCAAAGATTTTGCGGCTGGATGATGAACAGAGCAAGCAGAAAGATGCTGGGAAGTGATAAGAGGTGACAAGCCCAGCCAGATCAGGTATGTGAACGGAGCTTCTACATTTACCTTTTTGTTTCAGCCTTTCCTTCCTCAAGTGTCTCTTTTCTCGGCTGCTGATCTTGGTCTGCCAAACTCCTAGAACATACAGCAAAGTTTGTTTGCAGTTAACAAGAAATTTCCATTACAGCCTTTATTGCTGAGCACCAAGGTAAATAGCTATCTGATAGTTTTTGATGCTGGCTGTAAAAGTGGTGTTTTGTGCAGCATCTCCTCTGTGTGCAGCCTTTGCTGCCTCTGCAGAAACATGAGAAACATGCAGGACTTGAGAAGTGTGGCAGGAAAGCACATTGTCCCTGTCCATGTAGTTAGACCTTGTAAGGAGCAGATGAAAACAGCTCAGACTGGCAACTTTTCCCAATAACACGGAACACTAGAATAGTAAAGATGACCTCCCTTTTGAAATATTCCGCCCCATAAGAAATCCCCATCACAAACCTGTCTGTCTTGTGTCCTGACTCATGCAACTGCAAATATTCTTCGGCCTGATGTGACACCCCTTTTCCTTGGGGGAGATGTTACAACAGAATCACAGAATCACAGAATTGTTGAG
>NW_009712990.1:0-2220 GCF_000703405.1 Apaloderma vittatum | reverse complement strand
GGGGTGACCTCATTAATGTTTACAAATAGGTCAAGGGGGAGGACGGAGTCAGGCTCTTTTCAGTGATGTCCAATGACAGGACACGTGGCAATGGGTACAAGCTGGAACATAGGAGGTTCCACAAAAATATTAGAAAAAACTTTTTCACTGTGAGGGTGACAGAGCACTGGCACAGGCTGCCCAGGGACGTTGTGGAGTCTCCTTCTCTGGACACTTTCAAAACACGCCTGGACGCGTTCCTGTGTGACCTACTGTAGGTGATCCTGCTCTGGCAGGGGGGCTGGACTAGAAGATCTTTTGAGGTCCCTTCCAACCCCTGACATTCTCTGATTCTTTGATTCTGTGATTCATAAAGGGTGCTCAGATAAATACTAAATGCAGACAAATTCAAAAATACACCTTTTCTACCTTTGTATTGAAAAAAAAATAAATATAATCCTCTATCCCGGGATCTTGGGACAATGCTTATATTTTGGAGAACGTGATAGAAAATAAAATTACTACAAGCTTCAAGGGCAGCAGAGTTCAAGGGTGAGGAGTGTAGAGCTGGAGGCATGAACATCGGATGACAAAAAGGAACAAGAAGGTGGTGTTCCCCTCTTGAAATACAGCATTGGAAAGCTACTCCAGGCTACCACTGCCTTTGTCTCTGCCAGCAGATTACAAGCACCCTGTGCTACCCGCTAGCACTCAGGATGACTGGCAGGAAATAGTTCATATACACACTCATAATCTATCCTAATTTCTAAACCACAATGGTTGCAGATGAGATCCCTGCTGGGAATGGCTGCTGGCTTGTGCTAACCCCAAACTGTGCTCAGACATTTTCTGGCCTGAAGTGATCTGTCTCATTGATCCACACTGAAACCACACCCAGAGCCTATGGTAAAAATCTAATGCACGGGGCATTCAGTTTAAGCTCCCAGAAATGTTTCCTGTTTAATTTACTATTCCGTAGCCAGTGTGTCTAGTCTTGATAGATGCATCAGGAGGATGGTGTTGAAAAATGGATAAACACTCAGAAGGGGGCCACAAAATCAATTTGTTGTTTATAAAACTTAGTGAGGTGCACAAAGAGTTCTATTTATAAACTTTATTTCAGGGTCCAAAAGGTGTTGATCATGATCTACAAGAACACATACAGGAAAAAGATTTCCTGCAAACAACTACCTTATACTCCAGGAATTAAAAAACATGCTGATATCCAGGAGCTACATAAATTCAAGCTGGAAATAAGGCACATTTTTAAGCATTAATAGAATTAACTATGGAACACATTAACAAGTGATCTGATGGATTCACTACCCTGTGTGATCCTTAATATAATTTGTTTCTAAAAAATGTCTTGTGGATACAACCAATGCTTGGGGGCTCATAAATTATGAAAGAGTATCTGAGTTTTTTTGACCTGTCTTGTATAAAAAAGCCAGTTTAGGTTACTGCCTGCTCGTCTTGAATCTGTGACACTGTCAATACCTCTAAAGTGTAAGAGGCCAGACTTCCTGCTAAATGTCCTTTATTTGTACCAGTCACCAGCTGGAATAAAATTGCTGTGAAAAAGAGAAGTCATTCTTAATGTAGCTGTACAAGAGCTACCTGGTCTTTTCAAGGCAAACATGTTGCATCTGCCCTTTCTAACTGCCTGAAGAAAGCAAAACCTACTCTAACTTTCACCTATGTTTCATTGAGAGAACCAGAATTTCCATGTCAAGGAATTTTGCAAAAATTTTGCCCAAGAAATGTTTACATATCCCAACCCAATCTAAGCCCAGTTTGTGTTAATTGGCATGCTCTACCCTACCATCAGATACCATAGAATCATAGACTGGCCTAGGCTGGAAGGGACCTTAGAGATCATCTAATCCAACCTCCCTGTCATGGGCAGGGACACCTCTCAACTAGACCAGGCTACTCAAGGCTCTGTCCAACTTGGCCTTGAACACCTCCAGGGAGGGGGAACCCCTCCGGGGAGGGGCCAGCCACAACTTCTCTGGGCAATTTATTCTAGAGTCTTGCCACCCTCGTTCTGAAGAATTTCTTCCTAAGATCTAATCTAAATCTATTCTCCTTCAACTTAAACCCATTTCCCCTTGTCCTATCAGTGGACACTCTTGTAAAAAGTCCCTCCCCAGTCTTCCTGTAGGTTCCCTTCAGGTATTGGAAGGCACCTATTAAGTCCCCCTGGAGTTTTCTCTTTTCAGGACTGAACAATCCCAGCTC